>NC_057812.1:515016119-515316119 GCF_018294505.1 Triticum aestivum | reverse complement strand
TTGACAACAACCCAAAACCCAGGAAAATTAGAATCGGTGAGAAATAATAGTTGATGAAGAACCCATAATAAGTTATGCAGTTCCATGATATTCTCAAGATATCATAGTGTAATACTCGACGGTAGATCAAAGTAAAGGTTGGACTGGTGCAATGATCTGCAGAAGACAAGTACTTCAACTTGTCCGAGAAATGGTATTAAGGAGAAAATATGGTCGGAACCACGGTTGCAAAGGACCAAACCCCAAATATAAGATGAACTTATACCAAGGGAACAATTAATTTTAAGAGAAGCTGCCATGATAAGATCTACTTCGTGTCTATGGGCATGAACACAAGGTCCAAGGTCGACTCCCACTTTTTCAATGTATAACCTTCCATTCACCTCTCATTTTCGATGGAGTTGTAGTGTTGAAATTTTATCTGGTAAATCACCAGGAGAATATGACTCGTGAAAACTCTCGGGTTTGCACAGATTAGGGAAGGCATTGGCCCAATCCATCGGGTATCTTAGGAACATATATTACAAAGTTCAGAAGTAAATAACTCAGCTCGAAAGCAGAGCATCGTTACCCATATCAGAGAATAGGATTTACCAATGGCACTATGTATCAGGGAAAGAACTTCTCGAGGTTTTTGTATACAAAGGACACTGTCGGATGATAATTCAACAAAGGATTTGACGGTCCACAACGGAGCTGATGTGAGCATCGGCACACAATCAGAAGAAGGAACAATGCAAGGGGATCAGATTGTAGAAACAACTGACTAACTCAAAGCTCAGATGCAAAGGAATTATGAATTCCAAGACAAGGGATCAGAAGCAATGCTCTGATTAGGGATGGATAAGTTGAATAGCCTTAGGGGTACAATCGATGGTAATTTGACTGGTCGAGATCCAGCTCATGTTTAAAATGTCGTCTGAACCGGAAGTATGAATTATAGGATCTGATTGAGGATAGCGGGCATTCACAACATATTGAATCAGTGGACTCAATATGATAATGACAAAGGATGCCAATAAGATTATCGGACTTACGGGGTTATCAATAATGCAGGCAAGCAAGAATTTCAAGAGCAATAGGTTGCTGAGGTTTTTTGGAAGATTGAATAACATTTCAAAGACTTTTGTGAACACATGAACAACTGGGGAGAAACAAATCCTCGGTAAGGGTGAGGATTAATTTGTAGGTGTATTCAAGCGACAAGAAACTACAAGGCAGTAAGCACCAAGTTTTCTCGGAGCAATAGAGAGAAGTTTGGGGTATCTTGTAATGACAAGTCCAATTGGGAATAAAAGTAAGAACGACGGGTCTATGTATTTATCCATAGGGATGTTTTGGTGGTAGGGAATTGCAAAAGCAACGGGGAAAAAGTCTCGAGAGAACATCAAAGAGTATCTTCGGGATCTTCTGCTGCAGTAGGCGATCATCTGTGATAAGGGGCTCTCCGGGAGAAGTAGTTACGAGAACCTAGAGTTAGATTTAGTAAAACCATTTAACCCAAATAGAAGAGAGATCAGAGTTCCTGAGTAAGGATCGAGGAGTAAAAGATCCTAATACCACCCAAATTGTGACGTGAGCCCATAAGACACACAACCATGTTAGTAAAAAGTTTTGCAATGTCTAGACTCGACTTTGGCCAAGGAGTGTGGAAGGGGGATTCCTACAGGCAGTCGGCTCCGATACCAACTTGTGACGCCCCCGATTCAATCATACACTAATCATACACGCAAACGTGTATGATCAAGATCAGGGACTCACGGGAAGATATCACAACACAACTCTACAAATAAAAATAAGTCATACAAGCATCATATTACAAGCCAGGGGCCTCGAGGGCTCGAATACAAGAGCTCGATTATAGATGAGTCAGCGGAAGCAACAATATCTGAGTACAGACATACGTAAACAAGTTTGCCTTAAGAAGGCTAGCACAAACTGGGATACAGATCAAAAGAGGCACATGCCTCCTGCCTGGTATCCTCCTAAACTACTCCTGGTTGTTGTCAGCGGGCTGCACATAGTAGTAGGCACCTCCCGAGTAGTAGTAGTCGTCATTGATGGTGGCGTCTGGCTCCTGGGTTCCATTGTCTGGTCGTAGCAATTGAGTATAGGAAGGAGGAAAAGGGGGAGCAAAGCAACCGTGAGTACTCATCCAAAGTACCCGCAAGCAAGGAGCTACACTACATATGTATGCATTGGTATCAAATGGAAAAGGGGTAACATATGTGGACTGAACTGCAGAATGCCAGAATAAGAGGGGGATAGCTAGTCCTATCGAAGACTACGCTTCTGGTAACCTCCATCTTGCAGTAGAAGAAGACAGTAGATGGTAAGTTCACCAAGTAGAAACGCATAGCATAATCCTAACCGGTGATCCTCCCCTTGTCGCCCTGTGAGAGAGCGATCACCGGTTGTATCTGGCACTTGTAAGGGTGTGTTTTATTAAGTATCCGGTTCTAGTTGTCATAAGGTCAAGGTACAACTCCAAGTCATCCTGTTACCAAAGATCACAACTATTCGAATAGATTAACTTCCCTAGAGGGGTGCACCACATTCCCCAACACACTCGATCCCCTTTGTCCGGACACACTTTTCTGGGTCATGCCCGGCCTTAGAAGATCAACACGTCGCAGCCCTACCTAGGCTTAAAAGAGAGGTCAGCACGCCGGTCTAAATCCTATGGTGCAGGGGTCTAGGCCCATCGCCCATTGCACACCTGCACGTTACATACGCGGCCGATGAGCAGACCTAGCCTCCCTTATACAAGAGCAGGCGTTCCAGTCCAACCCGGCGCGTGCCGCTCAGTCGCTGACGTCACGAAGGCTTCGGCTGATACCACGACGTCGAGTGCCCATAACTGTTCCCGCGTAGTTGGTTAGTGCGTATAGGCCAGTAGCCACACTCAAATCAAATACCCAGGTCTCATTAAGCGTGTTATTTTAAAGTAACCGTGAACGCCGACCAGGGCCAGGCCCACCTCTCACCTAGGTGGTCTCTGCCCGCCCTGTCGCTCCGCCTCAAAGTAACAGTTGGGGGCCGTCAGGAACCTAGGCCCACCACTACCTGGGTGGAACCACCTGCCCCTTCAGCCCCCAACATCGGAAACACTTGCGGGTACTCAACGAGCCGACCCGACTTTAGTCACAACATGTAAAGTATGTATGTATAGTATAAACCCGTGATAAACACCCGACGTGATCACGGCCCGATAGTATAGCATGGCAGACTGACAAGAATGTAGGGCCCCTGATGATAATCTAGCATCCTATACTAAGCATTTAGGATTGTAGGTAAGGTATCAACAGTTGTAGCAACATTGACAGGCTATGCATCAGAATAGGATTAACGGAAAGCAGTAACATGCTACATTACTCTAATGCAAGCGATATCTGGTGATCAAGGAGGGGGGGGGGCTTGCCTGGTTGCTCTGGCAAGAGAGAGCGGTTGTCAACACCATAGTCGTACTGGGTAGCAGCGGCGTCGGTTGTCTAGCGAGAGAAGAGGGGGAAGAAACAATAAATATTAAGCAAACAGATGCATAGTGATGCATGACATGACAAGTATCGATGCTAGGGGTGCCCTAACGTGGTATGAGGTGGTACCGATGAAGGGGGAATCATCCAGGAAAATATCCCCCGTGTTTCACGTTTTTGAACAGATCAATCGGAGGGGGAAAGTTGTGTGTTCTCTATGCTAGGGATGTGTGGCGGACGAACGGGTTGCGTATCCAGATTCGTCTCGTCGTTCTGAGCAACTTTCATGTACAAAGTTTTCCCAACCGAGCTATGGTTTATTTTATATTGATTTTAAAAGATTTAAATCAATTTTAGCATTTATTAATTGATTTAGTTTAACATTATCCAGAACAGTGCACGCTGACATCAGCAGTTGACCTTGTCAACCTGACATGTGGGACCCGTTCGTCATTGACTAGACTAACTAATCATGATTAATTAGTTTAATTAGTAGTTTATTTTAATTAATCAAAATTAATTAATTTAATTAATTAATGAATCAATTAATTATCTTTATTATTATATTTTTTCATTTTTTTAATAAAAACGTTCTGGGGCAATGGGCCCCGTTTGGCAATGGCCTAGAGGGCCATAGCAGGTGGGCCATCGGGCACAACCCGAATGGGCGCTGGCCCGCGAGGGTGCACCCGACTGGGCGCTGCGGGCGTCTGGTGGAAGATGGTGCTGGCGCGCCGGCGAGCAGCGGCCGGGCGGACAAGGGGGGTGGACGCGCCACGCGGGCGGCGAGCGGAGGCGCGTGAGCCTGCACGAGCGCGCGCGGAGGGGCCTGCAGCGACAGCGTGGCCATGAGCGGTGGCGGGGCACGCTGACACGGGTGAGGTCAGACGCAGCACGGTCCGGCGCGACGCGTGGGCGCGGGAGGCAAGGCACAGGCGCGCGCGCTGCCTAGGACGCGACCGAGCGCAATGAGCATGGGCGCAATCATGCGGCGGAGCCGGACAGCGGGCGGGGGCCGGCGGAGGGATGCAGAAGCAACAGCGGGAGCAGCCGAGACGGGTGTGGGTGGTCGGCGCAGTGAGCAAGGGAGCAGATGGAGGCAGGGCCTCACCAACGTTGCCGAGAAGAGGGGGCGGCGAGGCTCGTTGGAGACCGGTGGGGGGAAGGTTGGGGAGGCGTGTTTTCCGGTGGGGAGGTCCTCGGGCGGCGGCATGGCGTTGGGGACGAGCACCAGCGACAGCGTCGGGCGCCCAGGCACGGGCGTCGGTGGAGGAGGTTGGCGAGGTCGCCGGCGGGAGGTAGGAGGCGCACGAGGCGGGACAGGGCGCTGCCCGGTGCGAGCGTGGGTGTTTGCTGGCGCTGGTGGAGCGAGGGGATCGGGCTCGATCCAGATCCAGTGAGGAGTGGGGAAACGAGAGAAACGTGTGGGGGAGTGGGGTGTCGCTAGGTTTTCGTTGTATGGGGGGTTAGGTCATAGGCCAGTGGGGAGCGAGCCGGTCGGCCGGCTGGGCGGCGGCTCCCTGGGCCGAACGGCCCAGGAGGGTAACAGGGGGGGTGTCTTTGCCATTATTCTTATTTTGCTTTTGTTTTTGTGTTCTTATTTCACTAACTTTTAGCTTATTATTTTGTTTCTATAAAATTACACTACTAACCCCTAAATTAGTAGAAGTAATTAGGCTACTGCCATAAATAATTTAGCAACTAAATAAAAGACTTTTATATTTGTTTACCATTTAAAGGCATTTATAATTGTTTTCAGCTAGCGTTTTATTCATGTAAGGCATTTAAATACCTTTTAAAATATGGGTTTCAGCCTCACAAATATCCAGGGATTATATTCCACACCCAGAACATTTTAGTTTTGACATTTGGAAACTTTATTTGTTTTACTTGATTTTTGAATATTGAAATCGAACGGGGTTGGATCATCGCGAGATTAACAACAGAAATCATGGTGACATGGCATTATTAGCAGAGGTTATTGTAGCTTAATTATCCGGGCGTCACAATTATGGGCCTATAGAACTGCATATAAAAATCCTATGGGTATGTCTTCGTATAAATGGTTTATGGAAAGGCATGTCACTTACCTCTTGAACTAGAACATAAGGCATATTGGGCCATTAAAGAGCTCAATTATGATTTCAAACTTTCCGGTGAGAAGAGGCTTTTTGACATTAGCTCACTTGATGAATGGAGAGCCGAGGCTTATGAGAATGCCAAACTAGTTAAAGAAAGAGTTAAAATATGGCATGATAAAAGGATACAAAAGCGTGAGTTTAATGTAGGTGATTATGTATTGCAATACAACTCTCGTTTAAGATTTTTTGCAGGTAAACTCCTCTCTAAATGGGAAGGCCCTTACATCATCAAGGAGGTCTATCGTTCCGGTGCCATAAAAGTCAACAACTTCGAAGGCACAAATCCGAGGGTGGTGAACAATCAAAGAATCAAACATTATATCTCAGGTAACCCCATAAATGTTGAAACCAATGTTATTGAAACTGTAACCCCGGAGCAACACATAAGAGACACTTTCCAGAATGTTTTAGACTCCGAAAAGGAATAGGTACGTGGTACGGTAAGTAAACCGACTCCAAAACAGTTCTAATGGCAATTTTTCTCCGTTTTGGAATATTTTAGAAAACAGGAAAATAAGAAGCAGTCTGGAAAGGACACGAGGCTTCCACGAGGGTGGAGGGCGCGCCCTACCCCCCTGGGTGCGCCCCCTGCCTCATGGGCACCTCGTGTGCCCTCCGGACTCTGTTTTCTTGCACGATACTTCTTTTGGTCGGTAAAAAATCATTATATAACCTCCCGAAGGTTGTGATCACCGTATCACAGAAATATCCTCTGTTTTTGTTTCGAGATGTTTTCTGTCAGGGTTGTCGAGGACAGGCATCATGTCTTCTCCTTCCTCTTCCAACAATGAGGGCAATGATGCTTGGCTAATGAAGATAGAGCTGAAGAGAGAAGAGCCCGGAGAGATCAACAAGGATGATGGGATCAAGAAGGCCGTGGGGGATCAAGTTCCGACAATAGTAGAAGAAGACATCCTTCAACCTCATCACAATCTCTTTACTCCAACGGAGATTGAAGCTTTCAAGATGATTGAGTTAGCTCGCATTCAAAACAAGTATCTCACAAGTGAAAATATTTTGTTGAAGGAGCATATCATCACACTCAAGGGCATTATTCGCAGATTGGAGGATCTCCTACGCTCGATGTGCGATTATCCATCATCACCAACACCTCCTTCACCAACAAAGAAGGAGACATAATCACATGGGTATGGGCACTCCCCTTGGCAACTGCTAAGCTTGGGGGAGTGCCCCGGTATCGTATCAAAATCACTTTTATCTTTAGCGTTTTTCTTAGTTCGATCCTTTTGGAAATATCTTGATCCAGCAGAATAAAGTTTTAGTATGATTGATACGTCTCCAACGTATCTATAATTTTTGATTGCTCCATGCTATATTATCTACTGTTTTAGACATTATTGGGCTTTATTTTCCACTTTTATATTATTTTTGGGACTAACTTATTAACCGGAGGCCCAGCCCAGAATTGCTGTTTTTTGCCTGTTTTAGGGTTTCGAAGAAAAGGAATATCAAACGGAGTCCAAACAGAATGAACTTCGGAAACGTGATTTTCTCATCAGATAAGATCCAGGAGACTTCGACCCTCCGTCAAGAAAGCCACAAGGTGCTCACGAGGGTAGGGGGCGCCCCCCCCCCCCCTAGGGCGCGCCCCCTGCCTCGTGGGCCCCTCGAAGCTCCACCAACCTACTTATTCCTCCTATATATATCCACGTACCCCCAAACGATCGGGGACAGAGCCAAAAACCTAATTCCACTGCTGCAACTTTCTGTATCCACGAGATCCCATCTTGGGGCCTGTTCCGGAGCTCTGCCGGAGGAGGCATCGATCACGGAGGGCTTCTACATCATCATCCAAGCCCCTCCGATGAAGTGCGAGTAGTTTACTTCAGGCCTACGGGTCCATAGCTAGTAGCTAGATGGCTTCTTCTCTCTTTTTGGATCTCAATACAATGTTCTCCCCCTCTCTCATGGAGATCTATTCGATGTAATATTCTTTTTGCGGTGTTTTTGTTGAGACCGAGGAATTGTGGGTTTATGATCAAGTCTATCTATGAATAATATTTGAATCTTCTCTGAATTCTTTTATGTATGATTGGTTATCTTTGCAAGTCTCTTCGAATTATCAGTTTGGTTTGGCCTACTAGATTGGTTGTTCTTGCCATGGGAGAAGTGCTTAGCTTTGGGTTCAATCTTGCGGTGTCCTTTCCCAGTGACAGAAGGGGCAGCAAGGCACGTATTGTATTGTTGCCATCGAGGATAACAAGATGGTTTTTTTATCATATTGCATGAAACTATCCCTCTACATCATGTCATCTTGCTTAAGGCGTTACTCTGTTTTTAACTTAATACTCTAGATGCATGCTGGATAGCGGTCGATGAGTGGAGTAATAGTAGTAGATGCAGAATCGTTTCGGTCTACTTGTCTCGGACGTGATGCCTATATACATGATCATACCTAGATATTCTCATAACTATGCTCAATTCTGTCAATTGCTCAACAGTAATTTGTTCACCCACCGTAGAATACTTATGCTCTTGAGAGAAGCCACTAGTGAAACCTATGGCCCCCGGGTCTCTTTCTCATCATATCAATCTCTGTCACTTTACTATTGCTTTGCTTTTACTTTGCTTTTACTTTATTTACTTTGCATCTCTATACCAAAAATACCAAAAAAAATTATTTATCATCTCTATCAGATCTCACTTTCGTAAGTGACCGTGAAGGGATTGACAACCCCTAAGCACGTTGGTTGCGTTGAGCTATTGTTTTTGTGTAGGTACGACGGACTCGAGCGTAGCCTCCTACTGGATTGATACCTTGGTTCTCAAAAACTGAGGGAAATACTTATGCTACTTTGCTGCTTCATCCCTTCCTCTTCGGGGAAATCAAACGTAGTGCTCAAGAGTTAGCAAGAAGAATTTCTAGCGCCGTTGCTGGGGAGTCTGCGCAGAAGTCAACATACCAAGTACCCATCACAATCCCTATCTCCCGCATTACATTATTTGCCATTTGCCTCTCGTTTTCCTCTCCCCCACTTCACCCTTGCCGTTTTATTCGCCCTCTCTCTCTATCCCCCCTCTCTATTTGCCTCTTTTGCCTGTTTGCTCTTGTTTGCTCGTTTGTTGGATTGCTTGTTTGTCGCGATGGCTCAAGATAATACTAAATTGTGTGACTTCACCAATTCCAACAATAATGATTTCCTTAGCACTCCGATTGCTCCTCTTACCGATGCTGAATCTTGTGAAATTAATACTGCTTTGTTGAATCTTGTCATGAAAGATCCGTTCTCCGGCCTTCCTAGTGAAGATGTCGCTACACATCTTAATAGCTTCGTTGATTTGTGTGACATGCAAAAGAAAAAAGATGTCGATAATGATATTTTTAAATTGAAGCTATTTCCTTTTTCGCTTAGATATCGTGCTAAAGCTTGGTTTTAATCTTTGCCTAAAAATAGTATTGATTCATGGAACAAGTGCAAAGATGCTTTTATCTCTAAGTATTTTCCTCACGCTAAGATCATCTCTCTTAGAAACGATATTATGAATTTTAAACAACTTGATCATGAACATGTTGCACAAGCTTGGGAGAGAATGAAATTAATGATACGTAATTGCCCTACTCATGGTTTGAATTTGTGGATGATTATACAAATTTTTATGCCGGATTGAATTTTGCTTCTAGAAATCTTTTAGATTTGGCCGCGGGAGGCGCTTTTATGGAAATCACTTTAGGAGAAGCTACTAAACTCCTAGATAATATTATGGTTAATTATTCTCAATGGCATACTGAAAGATCTACTAAAAAGGTGCATGCGATAGAAGAAATTAATGTTTTGAGTGGAAAGATGGATGCACTTATGAAATTATTTGCTAATAAGAGTGTTTCTTCTGATCCTAATGATGTGCCCTTGTCTACTTTGATTGAGAATAATAATGAATCTATGGATGTGAATTTTGTTGGTAGGAACAATTTTGGTAACAACGCGTATAGAGGAAATTTCAATCCTAGGCCTTACCCTAGTAATCCCTCTAATAATTATGGTAATTCCTACAACAATTCTTATGGAAATTATAATAAGATGCCCTCTGATTTTGAATCTAATATTAAAGAATTTATTTCTTCGTAAAAGAATTTTAATGCTATGATCGAAGAAAAATTACTTAAGATTGATGATTTGGCAAGGAACGTTGATAGAATTGCTCTTGATGTTGATTCTTTGAAACTTAGATCTATTCCACCTAAGCATGATATCAATGAGTCTCTCAAAGCCATGAGAATTTCCATTGACGAGTGCAAAGAAAGAACCGCTAGGATGCGTGCTAAGAAAGATGCCTTTATAAAAGCGTGTTCTTCTAGTTCCTATGAAAATAATGATGAAGATCTAAAAGTTGTTGATGTGTCCCCTATTAAATCTTTTTTTTGCAATATGAATCTTGATAATGATGGGACTGAATATGATCCACCTTTACCTAGAAGGCGTTCTAAGAATTCGGAATTTGTTGATCTTGATGCTAAATTTGATAAAAGTGGGATTGAAGAAATTAAAACCCTAGATGTTGCTAAACCCACTATTATGGATTTCAAGGAATTTAACTATGAAAATTGCTCTTTGATTGATTGTATTTCCTTTTTGCAATCCGTGCTAAAATCTCGTCACGCTTATAGTCAAAATAAAGCGTTTACTAAACATATCGTTGATGCCTTGATGCAATCTTATGAAGAAAAACTTGAATTGGAAGTTTCTATCCCTAGAAAACTTTATGATGAGTGGGAACCAACTATTAAAATTAAAATTAAAAATTATGAGTTTTATGCTTTGTGTGATTTGGGTGCTAGTGTCTCTACTATTCCCAAAACTTTGTGTGATTTACTAGATTTCCGTGATTTTGATAATTGCTCTCTAAACTTGCATCTTGCGGATTCCACTATTAAGAAACCTATGGTAAGAATTAATTATGTTCTTATTGTTTCTAATAGGAATTATGTGCCCGTAGATTTTATCGTTCTTGATATAGATTGCAATCCTTCTTGCCCTATTATTCTTGGTAGACCTTTCCTTAGAACGGTTGGTGCAATTATTGATATGAAGGAAGGGAATATTAGATTTCAATTTCCATTAAAAAATGGCATGGAACACTTCCCTAGAAAGAAAATAAAATTACCATATGAATCTATCATGAGAGCCACTTATGGATTGCCTACCAAAGATGGCAATACCTAGATCTATTCTTGCTTGTTATGCCTAGCTAGGGGCGTTAAACAATAGCGCTTGTTGGGAGGCAACTCAATTTTATTTTTATTCCTTGCTTTTTTATCATGTTTAGTAATAAATAAATTATCTAGCCTCTGTTTTGGTTGTGTTTTTTGTGTTTAATTAGTGTTTGTGCCAAGTAGAACCGTTGGGAAGACTTGGGGAAAGTCTTGTTGAACTTGCTGTAAAAAACAGAAACTTTAGCGCTCACGAGAACTGCTGTCATTTTTATTTGGAAAGTGATATTTAGTTAATTCTTTTTGAATATGATTAATAGATAACTTCCTCACGTCCAGAAATGTATTTTAGAATTTTTAGGGTTCCAGATCTTGCGCTAGCTACAGATTACTACAGACTGTTCTGTTTTTGACAGATTCTGTTTTTCGTGTGTTGTTTGCTTATTTTGATGAATCTATGGCTAGTAAAATAGTTTATAATCCATAGAGAAGTTGGAATACAGTAGGTATAACACCCATATAAATAAAGAATGAGTTCATTACAGTACCTTGAAGTGGTCTTTTGTTTTCTTTCGCTAACGGAGCTCATGAGTTTTCTACCTTAAGTTTTGTGTTGTGAAGTTTTCAAGTTTTGGGTAAAGATTTGATGGATTATGGAACAAGGAGTGGCAAGAGCCTAAGCTTGGGGATGCCCATGGCACCCCCAAGATAATCTAAGGACACCTAAAAGCCAAAGCTTGGGGATGCCCCGGAAGGCATCCCCTCTTTCGTCTACTTCTATCGGTAACTTTACTTGGAGCTATATTTTTATTCACCACATGATATGTGTTTTGCTTGGAGCGTATTTTATGATTTGAGTCTTTGCTTATTAGTTTACCACAATCATACTTGCTGTACACACCTTTTGAGAGAGCCATACATGATTTGTAATTTGATAGAATACTCTGTGTACTTCACTTATATCTTTTGAGCTTTATAGTTTTGCTCTAGTGCTTCACTTATATCTTTTAGAGCACAGTGGTGGATTTGTTTTATAGAAACTTTTGATCTCTCATGCTTCACTTAGATTATTTTGAGAGTCTTAATAGCATGGTAATTTGCTTAAAATCCTAATATGCTTGGTATGCAAGATTAATAATAAAATTTTTGTATGAGTGTGTTGAATACTAAGAAGAAATTGATGCTTGATAATTGTTTTGAGATATGAGGATGGTGATATTAGATTCATGCTAGTTGAGTAGTTGTGAATTTGAGATATGCTTGTGTTAAAGTTTGTGATTCCCGTAGCATGCACGTATGGTGAACCGTTATGTGATGAAGTCGGAGCATGATTTATTTATTGATTGTCTTCCTTATGAGTGGCGGTCGGGGACGAGCGATGGTCTTTTCCTACCAATCTATCCCCCTAGGAGCATGCGCGTAATACTTTGCTTTGATAACTTCTAGATTTTTGCAATAAGTATATGAGTTCTTTATGACTAATGTTGAGTCCATGGATTATACGCACTTTCCTTCCTTCCACCATTGCTAGCCTCTCTAATACCGCGCACTTTTCGCCGGTATCATACACCCACCAAATACCTTCCTCAAAACAGCCACCATACCTACCTATCATGGCATTTCCATAGCCATTCCGAGATATATTGCCATGCAACTTTCCACCGTTCCGTTCATTATGACACGCTCCATCATTGTCATATTGCTAGCATGATCATGTAGTTGACATCGTATTTGTGGCAAAGCCACCGTTCATAATTCTTTCATACATGTCACTCTTGATTCATTGCACATCCCGGTACACCGCCGGAGGCATTCATATAGAGTCATATTTTGTTCTAAGAATCGAGTTGTAATTCATGAGTTGTAAGTAAATAAAAGTGTGATGATCATCATTATTAGAGCATTGTCCCAGTGAGGAAAGGATGATGGAGACTATGATTCCCCCACAAGTCGGGATGAGACTCCGGACGAAAAAAAGAGGCCATAAAAAAGGAGAAAGGCCCAAATAAAAAATGAGAGAAAAAGAGAGAAGGGACAATGTTACTATCCTTTTACCACACTTGTGCTTCAAAGTAGCACCATGATCTTCATGATAGAGAGTCTCTCATTATGTCACTTTCATATACTAGTGGGAATTTTTCATTATAGAACTTGGCTTGTATATTCCAATGATGGGCTTCCTCAAAATGCCCTAGGTCTTCGTGAGCAAGCGAGTTGGATGCACACCCACTTAGTTTCTTTTGAGCTTTCATATACTTATAGCTCTAGTGCATCCGTTGCATGGCAATCCCTACTCACTCACATTGATATCTATTGATGGGCATCTCCATAGCCCGTTGATACGCCTAGTTGATGTGAGACTATCTTCTCCCTTTTTGTCTTCTCCACAACCACCATTCTATTCCACCTATAGTGCTATATCCATGGCTCACGCTCATGTATTGCGTGAAGATCGAAAAAGTTTTGAAAATGTCAAAAGTATGAAACAATTGCTTGGCTTGTCATCGGGGTTGTGCATGATTTAAATACTTTGTGTGGTGAAGATAGAGCATAGCCAGACTATATGATTTTGTAGGGATAGCTTTCTTTGGCCATGATATTTGAGAAGACATAATTGCTTTGTTAGTATGCTTGAAGTATTATTATTTTATATCAATATGAACTTTTGTCTTGAATCTTTCGAATCTGAATATTCATACCACAATTAAGAAGATTTACATTGAAATTATGCCAAGTAGCACTCCGCATCAAAAATTCTGTTTTTATCATTTACCTACTCGAGGACGAGCAGGAATTAAGCTTGGGGATGCTTGATACGTCTCCAACGTATCTATAATTTTTGATTGCTCCATGCTATATTATCTACTGTTTTAGACATTATTGGGCTTTATTTTCCACTTTTATATTATTTTTGGGACTAACCTATTAACCGGAGGCCCAGCCCAGAATTGTTTATTTTTGCCTGTTTTAGGGTTTCGAAGAAAAGGAATATCAAATGGAGTCCAAACGGAATAAAACCTTCGGAAACGTGATTTTCTCATCAGATAAGATCCAGGAGACTTGGACCCTCCGTCAAGAAAGCCACGAGGTGCTCACGAGGGTAGGGGCGCCCCCCTAGGGCGCCCCCCTGCCTCATGGGCCCCTCGAAGCTCCACCGACGTACTTCTTCCTCCTATATATATCCACGTACCCCCAAACGATTGGGGACGGAGCCAAAAACCTAATTCCACCGCCACAACTTTCTATATCCACGAGATCCCATCTTGGGGCCTGTTCCGGAGCTCCGCCGGAGGAGGCATCGATCACGGAGGGCTTCTACATCATCATCCAAGCCCCTCCGATGAAGTGTGAGTAGTTTACTTCAGACCTACGGGTCCATAGCTAGTAGCTAGATGACTTCTTCTCTCTTTTTGGATCTCAATACAATGTTCTCCCCCTCTCTTGTGGAGATCTATTCGATGTAATCTTCTTTTTGCGGTGTGTTTGTTGAGACCGATGAATTGTGGGTTTATGATCAAGTCTATCTATGAATAATATTTGAATCTTCTCTGAATTCTTTTATGTATGATTGGTTATCTTTGCAAGTCTCTTCGAATTATCAGTTTGGTTTGGCCTACTAGATTGGTTGTTCTTGCCATGGGAGAAGTGCTTAGCTTTGGGTTCAATCTTGCGGTGTCCTTTCCCAGTGACAGAAGGGGCAGCAAGGCACGTATTGTATTGTTGCCATCGAGGATAACAAGATGGGTTTTTTATCATATTGCATGAAACTATCCCTCTACATCATGTCATCTTGCTTAAGGCGTTACTCTGTTTTTAACTTAATACTCTAGATGCATGCTGGATAGCGGTCGATGAGTGGAGTAATAGTAGTAGATGCAGAATCGTTTCGGTCTACTTGTCTCGGACGTGATGCCTATATACATGATCATACCTAGATATTCTCATAACTATGCTCAATTCTGTCAATTGCTCAACAGTAATTTGTTCACCCACCATAGAATACTTATGCTCTTGAGAGAAGCCACTAGTGAAACCTATGGCCCCCGGGTCTCTTTCTCATCATATCAATCTTTGTCACTTTACTATTGCTTTGCTTTTACTTTGCTTTTACTTTATTTACTTTGCATCTCTATACCAAAAATACCAAAAAAATATTAGTTATCATCTCTATCAGATCTCACTTTCGTAAGTGACCGTGAAGGGATTGACAACCCCTAAGCGCGTTGGTTTCGTTGAGCTATTGTTTTTGTGTAGGTACGACGGACTCGAGCGTAGCCTCCTACTGGATTGATACCTTGGTTCTCAAAAACTGAGGGAAATACTTATGCTACTTTGCTGCATCATCCTTTCCTCTTCGGGGAAATCCAACGCAGTGCTCAAGAGGTAGCAATGATCTAGTTGTGAGTTTTTCTTTATGATCCTTCTATGTAATCGAGTCCGTGAGCTATATATAATAAAGATTAGTGTTGAGTCAAGGGCTTGATTATCTTGCTATGATCTTGAGGGAATAGAATAAAAGAGAATAAATAAAAAGAAATAAAGAGATCATATGGATCTTATGGAGAGTAATGACTTCACATATAAAGAGTATCATGAATAAAAATTGTTGAGAGTTGACAAACATAGTTTTGGTCATCATCGCAATTAATAGGAAGTAATAAAGAAAGAGAGGTTTTCACATATAAATATACTATCTTGGACATCTTTTATGATTGTGAGCACTCATTAAAATATGACATGCTAAAGAGTTGATGTTGGACAAGGAAGACAACGTAATGGGTTATGTTTTCTTGCATCTGAGATAAATTATATTGTCATAGATTATCCAACATGTTGAGCTTGCCTTTCCCTCTCTTGCTAGCCAATTCCTTTGCACCAAGTAGAGATACTACTTGTGCTTCCAAATATCCTTAAACCCAGTTTTGCCATGAGAGTCCACCATATCTACCTATGGATTGAGTAAGATCCTTCAAGTAAGTTGTCATCGTTTCAAGCAATAAAAGTGGCTCTCTAAATATGTATGATTTATTAGTGTGGAGAATATAAGCTTTATACGATCTTGTAATGTGGAAGAAATAAAAGCGACGGACTACACAATAAAAGTCCATATCACAAGTGGCAATACAAAGTGATGTTCTTTCGCATTAAGATTTTGTGCATCCAACCATAAAAGCACATGACAACCTCTGCTTCCCTTTGTGAAGGGCCTATCTTTTATTCTTGTCTTATACTTCATGCAAGAGTCACGGTGATCTTCACCTTTCCTTTCTACATCTTATCCTTTGGCAAGCGCAATGTGTTGGAAAGATCCAGGTATATATAGCTAATTGGATGTGAGTTTTCATGAACTATTATTGTTGACATTACCCTTGAGGTAAAAGGTTGGGAGGCAAAACTATAAGCCCATATCTTTCTCTGTGTCCAATTAAAACTGCATACCCATAAATATTGTGTGAGTGTTAGCAATTGTGAAAGACTAAATGATGGTTGAGTATGTGGACTTGCTGAAAAGCTCTTATTTTGACTCTTTCCTATGTTATGATAAATTGCAATTGCTTCAATGACTGACATTATAGTTTGTTAGTTTTCAATGAAATTTATGATTCATACTTGAAACTGTGAATGAATTGTTACTTTAGCATAAGAGATCATATGACAATATATATATATATATGTATATATATATTGTTGTTCTAAGAATGATCATGATGCCCTCATGTCCGTATTTTATTTTATCGACACCTCTATCTCTAAACATGTGGACATATTTTTCGATATCGGCTTTCGCTTGAGGACGAGCGAGGTCTAAGCTTGGGGGAGTTGATACGTCCATTTTGCATCATGCTTTTATATCGATATTTATTGCATTATGGGATGTCATTACACATTATGTCACAATAATTATGCCTATTCTCTCTTATTTTACAAGGTTTACATGAAGAGGGGGAATGCCGGCAGCTGGAATTCTGGGCTGGAAAAGGAGCAAATATTAGAGACCTATTCTGCACAACTCCAAAAGTCCTGAAACTTCACGGGAGCACGTTTCAGAATATATAAAAATATTGGGCGAAAGAAGTACCAGAGGGGGGCCACCCACCGTCCACGAGGGTGGGGGCGCCCCCTACCCCCCTGTGCGCACCCCTGCCTCGTGGGGCCCTGGTGGCCCTCTGATGCTCATATTTGGCTATATGGAATCTTTTGTCGAGGAAAAAATCATAAGCAAGCTCACGGGATGAAACTTCGCCGCCACGAGGCGGAACCTTGGCGGAACCAATCTAGGGCTCCGACGGAGCTGTTCTGTCAGGGAAACTTCCCTCAGGGAGGGGGAAATCATCACCATCGTCATCACCAACCATCCTCTCATTGGGAGGGGGTCAATCTCCATCAACATCTTCACCAGCACCATCTCATCTCAAACTCTAGTTCATCTCTTGTATCCAATCTTTGTATCCAAACTTCAGATTGGTACATGTGGGTTGATAGTAGTGTTGATTACTCCTTGTAGTTGATGCTAGTTGGTTTATTTGGTGGAAGATCATATGTTCAGATCCATTATGCATATTAATACCCCTCTGATTATGAACATGAATATGATTTGTGAGTAGTTACGTTTGTTCCTGAGGACATGGGAGAAGTCTTACTATAAGTAGTCATGTGAATTTGGTATTCGTTCGATATTTTTGATGAGATGTATGTTGTCATCCCTCTAGTGGTGTCATGTGAACGTCGACTACATGACACTTCACCATTGTTTGGGCCTAGAGAGAGGCATTGGGAAGTAATAAGTAGATGATGGGTTGCTAGAGTGATGGAAGCTTAAACCCTAGATTTTGCGTTGCTTCGTAAGGGGCTGATTTGGATCCATATGTTTCATGCTATGGTTAGGTTTACCTTAATACTTTTGTTGTAGTTGCGGATGCTTGCAATAGGGGTTAATTATAAGTGGGATGCTTGTCCAAGGAAGGACAGTACCCAAGTACCGGTCCACCCACATATCAAATTATCAAAGTACCGAACGCGAATCATATGAGCGTGAAGAAAACTAGCTTGACGATAATTCATATGTATCCTCGGGAGCGCTTTCCTTTATATAAGAGTTTGTCCAGGCTTGTCCTTTGCTACAAAAAGGATTGGGCCATATTGCTGCACCTTATTTACTTTTATTACTTGTTACCCGTTACAAATTACCTTATCGCAAAACTATCTGTTACCGATAATTTCAGTGCTTGCAGAGAATACCTTGCTGAAAACCGCTTATCATTTCCTTCTACTCCTCGTTGGGTTCGACACTCTTACTTATCGAAAAGGATACGGTAGATCCCCTACACTTGTGGGTCATCAAGCTCGGACTAGATAAATCGAGAACCATGGCGGCTCTTACCTCTCTTATGACCCAGTTTTGCGCGGGTGAGGACAGCTAGCTGGCTCGTAGTATTCACGATAGCGAGGCTGGCACCTCAAAGGTGCACGATGGTAACGGCACGCCACGATGCAACAAGAACAACAACCGACATAAAAACAACAACAGCAATGCTGAGGATGCAATGGTCAATGCTGGGTTCAACAATCCAAGGTTGGGTCACAAAAAGAAACCCTTTAAAGGGAATAAGGGCGATCCTGCTGCACTTGATAAGATCCTCGACAAGTTACATGGCAGTTCAGATAAACCTGCAAACCATACAAACAAACACTGCTAGGTTATCAAGCAGGCCGGAAAGATTGCAGTCGAAGGCTAGGGCAAGAGCCAGACTCGTAGCAAGGACGAGGATGAACCTCGGAGGCCCAGTTATGGAGGCCAGAAACAATTCCCTCCCGAGGTAAAGGAGGTGAACATGATCTATGCCACCCGCATCCCTAAGAAGGAAAGGAAGCGCACACTTCAGGATGTTTACGCCCTAGAGCCGGTAGCTCTGAAGTACAACCCGTGGGCGGCTTGCCCGATCACCTTTGGCAAAAGTGACCATCCGACCAATATCCATCATGGAGGGCAGGCAACCCTTTTCATCGATCCCATTGTAGATGTGTTTCACTTAACACGAGTTCTTATGGATGGAGGCAGCAGGCTGAACTTGATCTACGCTGACATGATCAGGAAGATGGGCATTGACCCATCAAGGATCAAATCCAGCAACACCACACTCAAGGGTGTCATACTAGGTTGGAGGCGCAGTGCTCGGGGACCATCACCCTAGAGGTAGTCTTTGTCTCTCCCGAAAACTTCAGGAGTCAAGACTTGATCTTCGATATTGTTCCTTTCCGAAGTGGCTATCACACACTGCTCGGACAAACCGTGTTTGCCCACTTCAATGTGGTCCAACATTATGCATACTTGAAGCTCAAGATGTCAGGACCAAAGGGTGTTATTATAGTCCATGGAAACACCCACTGCTCCCTTCACATTGAGGAGCAGATGCGGCCCTCGTGGCCAAGGCCCAAGCAGCTGAGGAGGCATCTAAGATGCTCGACGACTTGAAGGAACAAGGCTCTTCAAAGTGTACCCGAGGAGTTCCCTTAGCCTCCCTGTGGCTAGATCATGCCCGCAAATAGGGGTACGCATTCTATGCCCCCCCTCGCTCCTAGTCGAGGATTACGTACCTCGGGTACACTACTTTGAAATCAAAATTCCATGAGGCCATGGAGCATAAAAAGGGTAGACTACTCAACTCGACCAAGCAACAGTCTAATTGTATCCTGGTCATATCTAAGGCACTATTAAAGGGCGGCCAGGAATAGTCCTACAAGGCATCATTAAGTTGTCATTCATCCGGCTACTTAGCCCAATTTCTTCAAAGGATTCGTCGATCACATGCGTCAAGCATAGAGAGGGCACTGTAGCACGCGAAGTCTTGCAAAACCTTGGAATAGACAACGTAAAGCTGATAAACAACACGGAGGCGCAGACATGCGGCATGTCCAACACATTACGCTTAAATCCCAACTTCGGCTGCCCTGTACAACAACTCCTCCTTGTCTTTTGCATCTTTTAAAGTTTCTTTGATAATCTTGACATGTACGGTTTGACCCTATAATTAAAGAAACAAACCCTTCACGGTCATCACGCATACACTTGTGTCAGTTTTATTTTATTCTTGCCTTCAAGCCAAAGATAACCATCGCAATACACATTGTCTTTTTTAACCCATCGGTCTTATATAGGGGGCTCGGATTTAATCCTTGACCTGCTAACTCATCTAATACTCATGTAAACATATTCAGCGTCTCGGATATTGCATTATATGCATCAGTTCTGAATCATGTCTTTGGTCAATAGTTGGGTTGCCTGGCTCCTGTGCTTACCCATTACGTTTCTACATTGTTTGGCTAAGGGTCTAAAGGGAGAACCACTGCGATTGTGCTTCCAACTTGAATGGTAAAGCGCCTTAGTGGAGAAAGCCAAAAGTGACTGTCATGATAAGCGTAAACCGGCCAGCGATCCGACGACTTTGTCAAACTAAAGATCGATGGAGGTCATCTATGTTAAATGATGGGCTATTCTCAAATGAGCCGAAGTGGCTCAATGGTTCAACGTCAGCACAACTGAACACTTCAAAGGCCGAGGGATAGTAACTTTCCCCCACAGTTAAGCTCCTATGACTAAGTGAAAGTTATAAAGCCATAATAGTTTGATTGCCTAGTCTCTACCAGCACATACCACCTCCGGGCACCAAGACGTCGGCTAAGGGTTCAATTGTTGTAGAAACACCCCTTGTATCCTGTACAAGGGGGTGTAAGCCAACGACTAGCCACTTTCAGTATTCAACGGTCGCACAAGAGTCAAAATAAAGACAAATTGAAAGATAAGCCAAACATAATAAAATTAAAGCTTGTCTTTTTACATAATTTGAAGTTCGGCAATTGGAAGCAACATCTAATAAAAAAGGTTGCCCTTGCTACACTGGGTTTTGGTGATCCGAGCACCCTCAATCACACCTGCCATATACTGCTCGGGAGTCCGGTTCTTCCTGGGAGGAAGGTCCGGAGCCACCTCGGTCGTGTCGATGCGTGGATAGTGTGTCCTTATGCAAGCATACACACAGTAAGCACCCTCCAGGAAGGCAGACCACTTCCCGTGAAACACCTGGGGCAGGCACCTTGGAGCCGAGCAACCAATCCAAGGAAGCTGCTTGACATGGGCTCCGTAGGCCAGAAGTTGCTGGAGAGGTCCTCCATCGCCAGCCTCACCATGCAATACAACTCCATTAGCTGCTTCATCTGGTTGTTGAGTAGTGGTGGATGTGATGGTGCCTGGAACTGCTCTGAGAAGCCCTTCCATTCGGCGTGCCACTCAAGGGCGCCGTAGTGGTGGCCGGCGTCTGACGCACTCCTTGGCAGGTTCACAAA
The DNA here is from genome assembly GCF_018294505.1 of Triticum aestivum. Classification (NCBI taxonomy): domain Eukaryota; kingdom Viridiplantae; phylum Streptophyta; class Magnoliopsida; order Poales; family Poaceae; genus Triticum; species Triticum aestivum. Next base: position 515,294,991 of record NC_057812.1, on the reverse strand, counting down.
GGCATTTGAGGAATGCCAGATTTGAGTAAGCTAGGTGAACCTGTTGCGACCAAAAATGTATTGAAGCAGATATGGCTTACTAGCGGCAATTTGCTTCACTTGTTGAAGCTCCTCGTGATCTGCTCGGGCCTGGGTTTGGGCCTCTAACACGCCATGCTCAATTCCTCGAGTTCGGCGGGCTTCTTCTTCAGATGTGCTTGAAGGGCGTTGCGTTCCACGCACAAGCCATTCAGGTCCTCCTCGACCTCAACAACCCGAGCTTGATCCTTGCCTCGGGCTGCCTTCTCTTCGGCCAGCTCCTCGTAGACATTTTTCGTTGCAGCCCTTTGCTGCTCAGCTTCTTTCTGAGCTTTTTTAGCTCAGCCTTGAGGGCCTTAAGCTCCACAGCGGGACCTACCAAAAATAATCAGACCCATGGTGTTACAACAGTTAATGTTATCACTATAAGATACTACTAGCTAAGGGTCAGGGTTTTGCCTACCTTGGGCCTGTTCGATCTGCTTCTTCATCAGATCCAGGTCCTCCTCGGACCAAGCCAACTTACCAGCTTCGCCAACTCCTCGGAGTTAGAGCTCGGCTCCGAAGTCGAGGCCTGTAGAAGATATTATTAGTTGTCTCAAATGTCAATTTTGATCCTTTGGTCGGCTTTGTCGATCCAACCAGAGTCTCGGGGGATGCTGCATACTCGCTCTTACAGTACTCCCCAAAACAATCAAACACCCCCAAAGTCGGTTTATTAAAACCAACTCTGGGCTCAGGGGCTACAGCCTGCTAAGCTCTTATGTGTACCTTTGTAGTTTTAACTTTTTATACTCTTCGGACAATGCTTTTCGGATGTGTCCGTTAAGAGCTACTGGATAAGCTGAGTGTCAAACAAAAAATCCTATGAACTACTACAATAGTGAACAAGTCATGTAAAACTTACCTCTAAACCTTTAAAGGCTGACGAAGGCCTCCCGTATTCCAGTCTCGGTGGACCAAAAACTTCTTAGCAATGTGTCGGCGAGCGCACAGTGCTCTGTAATGATGGAGGAGATCATCAAAGCCACCTCCATCTCTTCAGGCCACCACATGGATACATGGCCTTGAGCAGGAGGGGCTGGCAGGGCTGTTGGGGATATTACTACTTGAGGTAAACCGGCATTATGTAACCGGGTTGACTCCTTGAAGATTAGAAGCCCATAAAGATACAAGGATGATGGCGCTTCATGGAGGCCCAAGGCCCGAAGGCGGGTTAAAGCCTGTAAATGTAAACAGGCTTAGTCATGTAATTTGTATTGTAAGATAGGAAGGATAGAGACTGAGCTGGATACGTTTATGATCCAGCTTCGGGACTCTGTAAACCGGCGGGCGTTAACCTATGTATATAAAGGGACGACCCGGCAGCGGTTTAGGGACGGACAACAACTCGAGAGCTAGACAAAGTGGATTCGCTCCCTGGCCTTCGAAACCCTAGCAATACCAATCACAACTAGACGTAGGCTTTTACCTTCCTCGAAGGGGCCGAACTAGTATAAAATTCCCCGTGTCCCCTTGTCTGGTTTAACCCCTTAAAGCTAACCTGTAGCGATGGCTCCACGACTAAGTCCTTTCACAAGGACATCTGCCATGACAAACCCACGACAGTTGGCGCCCACCGTGGGGCTATCGCACGATGGTTTTGAGTTCTTGAAGGGCAGCTTCGATGGACTTAAGGGATACACTATGGGCCGGATGAGGAAGAGTCGTCGCGGCAAGCTCTACATCGACAATGCAGGATGGGGTCCCGAGGCTGATTCAATCGAATACGGGTACCGAGTCCCCTTTGGTGGGATTCACGTCTTCATCAGCAAGATCGGCGAACCGGCCCCTGAGCCGGACATCTACACCGACATCATCGAAACGGCTCGGCGTGCAAGTTCTTCGCCAGTTCAGCCCGAGGCAAGGCATGTTTTCGTGGGTGTCATCCATGGATCGATGTATGAGGACGGACTGGTGTCCGATGGAGAGACCGTGGTCTGTTCTGATGACGAATCTTCTGAAGAGACCGAATCACTTTACCAGTTGTAGGACGACCGGATTGATGGAGGATCCGAGGGCAACGGTATTCCGGAATCCCCCGATCTACCACACCGGGCTGCCATCTTCATGGCCGGCACACAATCGGCGCCTCATTCATCTACCGCCGCAGCAATGCTCTCCGGTTCAACAACGGCCACACCAGCAGGGGCAGGAAGCTCGGCGCCGCCTCCGGCCCATGTCATGTCTGATTTGTTCGACACTTTGGCAATGTTGATGGCCGCAGAGGTGGATGCAGCAGCCAGGGATCAGCACAATGCAGAGATTGCAAAGGTAAAAGATCAGATAGCCCAGGCTAAGGCGGACCTGGCAACAGAGAATGCTAGGATGGCTACAGAGCGGGCTGAATTGGAAGCACAGGCCTACCGGATTAGACTGGATCAGAATGCTTCAGAGGAAGTCATGAGAAGAAGGTATCGATCACGTCTCTCGTCGGTTTATGAGCCGCAGAATCTCTTCAACACACTAGGAGCAGGAGCTGGTAGCCAACCCACACTAAACCGGGCAGGGGCGCCAAGAACAGGAGCGCCGGTTCAACCGCGCACGACGGACCCGCCTCGCCAGAACAACGTTGTGCCACAGTATGTACCAACACCGCCCGGGCATTATTCCAACCCGTTGGACAACATTGTGGCCGCCGCTTCACGCCTGGCGGCCCTCCCAACCGACGGTGAATCACCAGTTGAAGTGGAAGCACGTCGGGCCAGGGATCTCCTTCAAACAGCACTAAATCAACAACAGGCTATTCACACAGTCATGAGAGGATTCATTCCACTCCCCGTCCAAGCCGGAGCTATAGCAGACACCTGGAGGACAAATCGCCGTGTCTAGTAGTGCACGTCGCCGAAATTCACCATGGGGGAACAACCCGGCCGGGGGAGGCGCTAATGCACAAGATGTTGTGGACCATGGCTGCGCACGTCGGGAGGCCGAGTTGGCAGTTCGACACGGAGCACGACAGCATACTCCGGTTCACCCCACGGCCTCCGTGGAGCTAGGAGTGATGTTCAGTTCCTTAGGGGTGCCGTGTCTAACCCCCGCTTTGCGTAATGTGAGACTGCCCAAGGATTTCAAGGGACCTCGTAAGGTACCAAATTACACCGCCGATTTGCAACCAGAGGCGTGGGTGGAGAGCTATGAGATGGCAATGGAGATGTTAGATGTGGATGACGCAGTGTGTGCTAAATATTTCACCATGATGTTGGAAGGAACAGCTCGCACTTGGTTGAAGAGCTTGCCGACCAACTCTGTTGGATCATGGGCCGAATTGAAGCACCGGTTTATCCTGAACTTCAAGGATATGTGTAAGCAGCCGATGTCAATAGTGGATCTGATCGCTTGTGTCCAAGAGGAAGGGGAATCCACGAACCATTGGGTTAAACGGGTCTCAGCAATTTTGCATTCATCAGATCGTATCAATGCAGACACTGCAGTGTTAACATTAGAGGGCAATTGTCGTTTCAAACTGTTAAATCAGAAATTGGGAAGGCTCAAACATCACTGCATGATATGTCAACACTCATGGCCGCTTTGGTTAAATACGCCGATTCAGATAATACCAAGGATCCGGATTCAGAGGGGGACAAACCGGAGAAAGGTAAGAAGAACGGCAATGCCAAGGGTCAACAGCATAATCCGGCAGGCCATTGAAACGGTGGTAAGCGCAAGGCCGACAGTAGCTTGGAATTTGTTGCAAATACCAATGCACAGGAGAATGGCCAGCACCGTAAGGGCAAGCAGCCCCAGAGGGGTGGAGGTTCAGGCCCCAATTTGGAGCGCTTGTTAAATCAGCCATGTCCAAAGCATGGATCGAAGGAGAATCCGGCATCACATCTTTGGAAGGACTGTTATATCATGCGGGATTTTAAGAATTCCAATATGTTCCAATATGACAACGGCCCGCCTGGCGGTTCAGGAGGAGGTTTCCACGGGCCGGATTACGGAGGTGGTGGTTCTAGTTTAGGGTTTCAAGGCAGCCAAACCGGACACGTCAATCAAGGGCACCAAGGCAACCAGGGAGGTTACAACCATCAGGGGAATCAGCAGCAGCAACAGCAGTCGGGTTATCTGAGCAATCCCAAACAGCTGAACAGCGGGCAATATCATGTCTTCACTACTAGTTTGTGCAAACGTGATCAGAAGCTTCACAAAAGGGCAGTAAACTCTATTGAGCCAGCAGTACCTCAGTATTTACGCTGGTCTGAGCAACCTATTTTGTGGAGTAGAGATGATCACCCACCCCGGGTTGATAATCTAGGTCACTTGGCCCTGGTGGTGGCCCCTCAAGTTGGGGGATACAAGTTTACCAAGGTACTCATGGATGGGGGAAGTAGTATCAATATTTTGTATTATGATACATTCCGCTGTATGGGGTTGACAGATAAGGATCTTAAACCGTCAAACACGGTCTTTCATGGTGTGGTGCCTGGTAAGTCTGCATATCCTGTTGGCAAGATAGCTTTGGAGGTAGCTTTTGGAGATGACTATGATTCAAGGTCAGAAACATTGACATTTGAGGTGGTAAAGATCAAAAGTCTGTACCACGCCTTGTTTGGCCGGCCGGCTTATGCTCAGTTTATGGCAAGGCCATGTTATGTTTATCTACAGCTTAAAATGCCAGGTCATAAAGGGACTATCACAGTACATGGAAGTAGAAAGATTGCTTTGGAGTGTGAAGAAGGTGATGCGACTTATGCTAAGTCGGTTTGTGCCACGGAGGAGTTGAAATTCTATAAGGAGCAAGTTGATCCGGCAGACATGACCTCTTTGAAAAAGCCAACTACAGAACATGATCCAGCGTTGAAGTTCAAATCGGCTACAGACATTAAGATGGTTGACTTTGTTCCTGGCGATTCATCCAAACAGTTCAGCATCAGCGCTAACCTAGATCCCAAATAGGAAAGCGCGCTCATTGAGTTCATCCGTGAGAATCGGGACATCTTTGCATGGAAACCTTCTGACATGCCAGGTGTACCGAGGGAACTCGCTGAGCACACACTCAACATTGATCCTAAGTTTAAACCGGTCCAGCAGTTCCTCTGCCGTTTCAATGAAGAGAGACGTAGGGCTATAGGTGAAGAGGTAGCCCGTCTGTTGGCCGCAGGGTTTATTGTCGAAGTTTTTCATCCAGAGTGGTTAGCTAATCCGATGCTGGTTCTTAAGAAAAATGGTACTTGGCGCATGTGTGTGGACTACACAGATTTAAACAAGGCTTGCCCTGCAGACCGCTTTGCTCTCCCTCACATTGATCAGATAATTGATGCTACGGCGGGTTGTGACCATTTGTGTTTTCTGGATGCTTACTTTGGTTATCATCAGATCAAAATGGCGGTTAAGGACCAGGAGAAAACAACTTTCATAACTCCCTTTGGAGCCTTCTGCTATGTTTCCATGCCTTTTGGACTCAAGAGTGCCCAGGCAACTTACCAGCGATGTGTTCAGAATTGCCTTCATAAACAAATTGGGCGCAATGTTCATGAATATGTGGATGATATTGTAGTCAAGTCCAGAAAGGAGGAGACATTGATAGATGATCTACGAGAAACCTTTGACAATCTCTGGGTTTACAAGATGATGCTCAATCTGGAGAAATGTGTCTTCGGTGTCCCGGTAGGCAAGCTCTTAGGCTTTCTGGTATCAAACAGAGGCATTGAGGCTAATCCGGAAAAGATTGCAGCAATTACATCCTTGGCTAAACCGGCATGTATTAACGTTTTTCAACGTTTGGCCGGCCGGATTAAAGCCTTGAGCCGGTTTATCAGTCGCCTTGGAGAGAAGGCCATCCCTTTATATCAGATGTTCAAGAAAACAGATAACTTTGTTTGGAGCGAGACAGCTGATAAAGCGTTCAAGGACCTGAAGAGGCAGCTAGCTGAACCGCCCATGCTTGCAACACCGATCGATAAAGATCCATTATTATTATATGTGGCTGCTAATGCCCGGGCTGTTAGCGTAGCCATTGTGGTAGAGCGCAAGGAGCTTGGCAAGGAATATCCGGTTCAACGGCCGATTTATTATATCAGCGAGGTGCTCATTGAGTCAAAGCAGAGGTATCCGCATTGGCAGAAGCTGGTGCATGGGGTGTTTATGGCAAGCCGGAAGCTTAAACATTATTTTCAGGGCCATCCTATCACAGTGGTCAGTTCAGCTCCTCTGGGCGACATCATTCAAAACAGAGAAGCAACTTGCTGGATTGCCAAGTGGGCTATTGAGCTTGGACCTCATGGACTCAAATATATACCCCGCACAACGATCAAATCCCAGGCACTCGTGGATTTCATCAACGATTGGACGGAGTTACAGGCACCTGAACAGAAACCAGATAATACATATTGGACTATTCATTTTGATGGATCCAGAGAGTTGGAGGGCTCGGGGATGGAGTCATACTAACTTCCCCACGAGGTGACAAGTTTTGTTATGTCCTTTGTTTAATGTTCCCTTGTACTAACAATGCAGCTGAATATGAGGCTTTGCTCCACTGTCTTCGGATGGCTAAGGAGATGAATTTGAGCCGGGTTAAGTGCTTCGGCGATTCAGATCTAGTGGCTCAGCAGGTGTCTGGCACTTGGGATTCTAAGGATCCACTCATGGCTGCATATCAGCGAGAGGTGGACGCAGTGGCTGGTCACTTTAAAGGTTATCAGGTGGACCATATAGAACGGTGGAAGAATGAAGCGGCGGACGCTTTAAGTCGTCTTGGTTCTCAGCATAAACCGGTCCCGCCTAATGTCTTTCTTGATGTGTTGCATAATTCATCAGTCAAAGTGCCAACCGAAGAAGATTTGGCTATTCCTGATCTGGAGGCTTAGTTGGTGGCAGCTCTGCATGCCATACCAGATTGGACGATCCCATATCTGGCTTACATGAACCGGGGCGAGTTACTAGACGATGAAACGTTGGCTCGACAGATAATCCGGCGTTCCAAGTCCATGACCATACTCAACAGGGAGTTACATCGTTACAGTGTTTCAGGAGCAATTCAGCGTTTCTCCTCAAGAAGGTTGTGAGATTTTGCGAGAAATCCATGAAGGGGATTGCGGTCACCACGCCGGTTCAAAGTCGTTGGTTGCCAAAGCTTTTCGCCACGGTTTTTACTGGTTGACGGCGCATGCTGATGCGGAGGATTTAGTTAAGAGATGTGATGGATGTTAAAAATTTGCCCGCCGTGCGCACGTTCTGGCTCAAGAGTTGCGGATGATTCCAATTACGTGGCCATTTGGAACTTGGGGGCTTGATATGGTTGGACCCTTCAGGCGTTCTAAGGACAAAAAGACCCACTTGTTAGTAGCAGTTGATAAATTCACTAAATGGGTGGAGGCAGAGCCAGTCAGCAAGTGTGATGCAACCACGGCGGTTCAATTCATCAAGAAGGTGATATTCCGGTTTGGTTTTCCACACAGCATTATAACAGATAATGGTACTAATCTGTCAAAAGGGGACATAGAAGAATTCTGTCAACGTGAGCACATCCGGCTTGATCTAGCGTCGGTGGCTCACCCCCAATCTAATGGTCAAGCAGAAAGGACAAATCAAGAAATTCTACGGGGTATCAAACCAAGGCTTATGGTCCCCTTAAAGCGGACACCGGGTTGTTGGGTTGAGGAGCTACCTTCTATGTTATGGAGCATCAACACCACACCCAATAGGTCTACGGGTTACACACCTTTCTTCATGGTCTATGGAGCGGAGGCGGTTCTTCCTAGTGACATCCGTCACGATTCGCCCCGTGTGGCAGCTTATGTTGAAGCTGATAATGAGAAGGCGCGTCAGGATTCACTGGACCAATTGGATGAAGAGCGTGATCTTGTAGCAGCACGATTGGCGATTTATCAACAATATCTCCGACGTTATCACAGCCGCCGGGTTAAAATCAGAACCTTTCAAGAAGGTGATTTGGTTCTCTGGCTCATCCAGGATCAGACCGATATGCACAAGTTATCCCCACCTAGGGAAGGACCCTTTATGGTCAGCAAAAATCTGCACAATGGATCTTACTACCTCATTGATGTTCGATAGCATGAAGACTCACGTCAATCGGAGGAGGAGACCAAGCGGCCATGGAACATAGCTCACCTTCGGCCTTACTATACTTGAAGCCATAGGCTCTTCATCTGTACATATTTATGACAGTGTATATATCATATAATAAACTGGAGCCTCCGTTATAAGCGGGGTATCTGTTCTTTTTATATCATGTGTGTGCTTTTACAAGTTAACTGACAAAGCGGAGTTTTTGTTAATCCGGCTTTAGCAGCTGCATAGATATCAAGAAAATCACTAGGGGGCTTGGTCATATTTGAACTATAGCTACACCTCTTGATCGGTTTTTAAACCATGAAGGGATATCACTAGGGGGCTTGGTTGTCCTCACACCATAGCTACACCTCTTGATAGGCATTTAAGCCACAAGGGAAAAAATTTGTGGAGCCAAAGAGAGTGTTGTACACAATACAGACTCAAACATGGGCACACACTGAGCATCGCTCACAAAGGTAATTGGGGGCTCTTTTTGCAAAGCAACAAAGAGTTTGAAAGGACCCTCGTAATTGGCTATCAAGTCACGGCTTGGAAGCCTGGTGTATTCACCTAAAAACCCGGGTTAACCTGCCTTCATCAAGTAAGCCACTCATGTCTAGGTAATTCTGGTATGACCCATCGAACGTTTGACAAGTCAATCTTTTACAGACCCTGAACTTGTCACAGTTAAAACGATGATTGGTTAATTGGAGGCCCATCTTAAAAGGCTTTGTTAAATGGTTTAACTCAGAGGCCTGGCAGCCCATGAAAAGCCTTGATTTGGAGCCTGGCAGCTCGTAAAAAGCCTTGCATTTTTTCCTGTTTGAATTTTGTTTGTTGAAAATCATAAGTATTTTTTGATAAACCGGCGTCCTTGACCCGACTTGCTTTTCAACTACAAGTTGTTGGCATATGATCAATTATAAACCGGTGTTCATTGACCCAGTCTGGTTTGACTAAATCGCCAGTATTATAAAGAAAATCCGGTAGTTATCCCGGTCCGGTTTAATATATAGACCAGCATTATGAAGATGGAGTTATCAACGTTCCAGATTGGTATTAACACCTTTGCCGTATACACGTTTGATCAGCCAATGAGGTATGTTCTGTACATTACTTTTTGTACAAACACTTGATTATTCATCTGGGTACTATATACTTCTTAGACATCATGACATGTCTAGCGGTAAACCGCTAGATACTTTTAAGTTGTTGTACCCAGGAACGCAATTCATCATGGGTTATGCATAAATATATCCCAAAGGGCGGCATAGCTTGTCACAAAGTATTACGAAACATGCTCGATGGCATGGCAGATAACGGAGTTTCAGCTACCCTATTACATGAAGCTTCAAAGCGGCTCAAATAGTATCATTGTTTTTCACAATAGCCATATAAACCGGCGACCGGATCAGGACTCTTCATCGCGACGGTTTGACGGTTGAGGGTCAGTTGGTGTAGGCACTTCTTCATCCCTCCCCAGACTCTGGAAATTAGCCGTTGACCAATCGATTCCAGTTAATGCTTGGAACACTGCTTCCTCATGGATAAGATTGGAAGGGTTAATATCAGGGGCGTAAGTGTGCTTACGAATCGGAGGCACAAGTTCTTCGACTTCATGGATGTCGTCGGCTGTCTTTTCCCTTCTACATCATAAAACGGTTGAAAATGGGACAAATTGGTATCATCAGCCAACTTGCTGGCTGCTGGCCACATCTGTTTGGTCAGCCGCCGAAGATCATCATTGTTGAAGTTTGAATCGTCTTCTTTAATGCCTGGGTATCCTTTTGTCAGGACCCCAATTCCAAGTCACATCGATCTAGCCGGTAACACCTCATATCACTTTGCGGCCTCACGCACAGTATTCCCACGGGTGTCGCCTTACCATGACCCGGGACCGTATGCGCCTTTTGGCTCATGTATATGATAGTGTCGCTAGCATCCATATGACAGAGAACCCGGGCCGACATGGCTAGTCGTGAACCCAAAGCGGCACCAACCTATGGGGACATGCATACATGAATCACATCGAGCATGCCGGTCAGCAGCGTGTGAATCCGGGCTGTAGCACTGGGCTAACGGGACTCCGGGAACCCGGGCTGTAGCAGGCTAGGCAGGACTCCGGATGTCACCGCGTGACATTTCCCCGAAGGGACAGACACAGGAAAAAAGTGAAACACATGCCGGCCAGTCAAGTGCCCTGAGCAGTAGTGCTGGGCTAGCAGGACTCCGGTGAACTGGGCTGTAGCGGACTACTTTGGCTCATGGAAGCACTAGACAACATTTCCCCATAAGAGAGGCTGCCAAGGATAACAACTAGATTGTTGGATCCCACACATACCAAGCATTTCAATCATACACACAATATGCTCGATATGTGTAAATACAACATGGCATCACAACATAACTCTACGACTCAAGTATTTATTCATTAGGCTCCGAGGAGCGAGATATTACAAACATGGGTCCCATGACCCAACAATCATAGCATACAAATCAAAGCACATGCGGAAGCTTAACATGTCTGAGTACATACATCTACAAATGAAAAGGGCTGAGAAGCCTGACTATCTACCAGATCCTGCCGAGGGCACAAGATTGTAGCTAAGGTATCAAGCTAAACTTCGAAGTCCACACGGAACTATTAGCGAGACTGGCGTCTCTCTACAAAACATAAAATAGGCAAATGTGAGTACAAAGGTACTCAGCAAGACTTACATCAGTACTAGCTACATATGCATCGGTATCAACAAGGGGAGGTGGTGGAGTTTGACTGCAGCAAGCCAGCTTTGACTCAGTGGCTAACCCGAACTACGACTGCAAGCAACTCTTTTGAGGTGGCGCACACGAGTCCACATATTCACCATTCAATACACCACTATGGATCCGCTCCCGCCTCCCTACGAGAACGCCATCCATAGCACTCACGCTTATCTTGCGAGTTTTAGAGTATCCACTTTCACTTGTCTATGAATTGTTATACGCAACCCAGAAGTCCTTTACCGTGGACACGGCTATTCGAATAGATCATTTATAACCCTGTAGGGGTGTACTTCTTCACACACGCTCTCGCCACTTACCACCATGTACACGTTGTGTATCTCGGCAACCTTCAAGCGGAAGCCTGGCGAGGGAGTCGGCCACGAGCTGACTAACCACACAAGTCTCTAGTCCAGGTTTATCGCCTATTCGGGTTCCATCAGCGAGGAGATCCGACCGGAGTTTCGCTCACAGCCCCAAACGATGTGTGCAGGGTTCCCAAGACACCAAACGGGCGCCCGGTACACCGTGCCACGGTGTATCTACCGCATCATAGCCCACCCCCAGGGGCAGCGCTACGCACGGCCGACAACACATATCCTACAAACACCAGAAACTAGTTGCAACTCCTGGACAGAGGACAAGGGCAGTTAATAAGTCGAGAGGGTCCATTGGTTTCGGGCCCAATGCGTGGTAGTAGCTGGTCATGGATCACAAACACAGAACTCAGTTCCTAAGAATGGTTTCAATGAGACAACCCACCATGTACTCCTACATGGCCTCTCACTGCTACCTTTACCAAATCGTGTTCACACACTTAGCTCACACACAGTAGGACATGTTCACACACCTCCGATTCATCCCCGATGAATCATACCTGACTCAACTCTAAGCAGTAGCAGGCATGACAAACAAACATGGATGAGTAGGCACATCAGGGCTCAAACAACTCCTACTCATGCTAGTGGGTTTCATCTATTTACTGTGGCAATGACAGGTCATGCAGAGGAAAGGGGTTCAACTACCGCAGCATGTAACACTTGAATCGTTGTTGTCCTAATGCAGTAAAAGAGAGCAGGAGCGAGAGAGTGGGATCGTATCGGAATGAACAAGGGGGTTTTGCTTGCCTGGCACTTCTGAAGATATCATTGGGTCTTCATCAGTGTTAACGATCACAGCGTCGGTACAACGTCTACCGAGAGGGGACAACCACCAACAACAGAGAAGGAACACAATCAATGCAATGCACAGCATGATGCATGATAATGACATGGCAATATGTTGTTGATTGAGCTAATGCAACTAGCAACACAATTAAATGAAGTTGGTTTGAATACAAGATTCAAATTCAAACTCCATATATGATTAGTTAGATGCCATTTATTTGTTTTGTCCAAAACAGAGGACAAACATTGTTCAAAAATGCATGAAAATGGTACAGATGGATTCTTTTTCATATATAATTTATTTCATTTGGAGTTACGGTTGATTTACTATGAATTTTTGAAGTTTTAGGCAATTTTCTGGAATTTTCTGAATTTTTTTTAATCTAGAAATGACTTATTGCGTCAGCACTGCGTCAGCAAGTCAACAGCAGCGGTCTAGGTCAAACCTGACCAGTGGGGTCCACTGGTCAGTGACACAATGCTGTTCAGTGTCAATGACAGGTGGGGCCTGGTCAACGGTGACGTGGCCAGGTCAAACTGACCTGTGGGCCCGTGGGGTTAGTTTAGTCTAAACAAGAGCTAAGCGGTGTTAATTAGGCCGTGGGGCCTAGTAGTCAGTGGCTCTTGGGAGGGTTAGCTGGCGGTGATTAGCGCTAATCACGCGGCCACGTCGGCTCGCCGGAGTCCCACCGGCGGCGACCAAATCTACGGCGGAAGCTCGCCGGGGCTGCGCTATAGGCGGCGTATGGACGCGCGAAGGCCACCAGAAGGTAGCCCGAGCATGCCCGCATCTAGCTAGCCGCACGGGAGGCCGCATGGTCGCCAGAATCAACGACGGTGAGCGCATCCGCGGTGGCCGGAGTTCGGACGTGGAAGGGGTCGATGCTACGATGCACTAGAGGGGAAACTGAAGGGTGCTGCGGGCTCCTGGGAGTGCAGCGAACACGATGACGCGCTCAGGCGCAAGCTGGGGTGGCCCTGGCCAGGGCAGTGAGGAACTACGGCAGCGATGAGCTCTCGGGTCCGATGGTTAGTGCGGCTACGGCACGCAAACGAGGAAGAGAGGAGAGGGGAAACGACGAGGTGCTCACGGCGAGGCTGTCGGGGTGCTCAGCAGGCTCGGGGAAGGTCTGGTGCAGGCGGAATGGCGGTGACGATCTCGGCGGACCGAGGTTGAAGAAGATGGCATGGTCGGCATTGAGGGCGTTCGGGCTTGCGCTTGTTGAGGGGGAAGCTTCACGGCGTCGAGGCGGACAGTGGGGATAGCACGGAGAGGCGTGGGGACGGTTGTGGCCGCGGTGGTCGGCGATGGTGGCGAGGGTGGCATTCGGCCGTGAGAGGGAGAGAGAGCAGAGGAGGGGGAATGAGCTCGAGAGGGACTGAGAGGTGCAGGGGGGCACGTGGCGCTCGGGAGAGATCCAGGGCGATGGGGATGCAGGCAGGCAGGGTGGAGGTGGAAGCAGGAGGTGGCCGTGGGTGCGCGCGCCGGCGACACGCCTCTGCCTACTGGCAGAGGTGGATGGCGACTGGCACAAGCCAGGTGGGCTGGGCCAGCACAGGTGAGGCCCAGGTGGGTTTCTCTCTCTCTCTTTATTTTTCTTTTCTATTTTTCTGTAATCTTTGTGGCTTTTCTAAAAATACCTAGACCCTTTCAAAAATCACCAAACTGAACATGCCCACTGTATAGAATATATCCAACATGGAACATTTCAGTTTAGGATTACTTGGGCATTTAAAATATTTACTAGCATTTAAATGCCCAAATTCAAATAACATATGATTTAATCCAGTGACCTTTGGATGACCTAGAAAGTTTTGCACCATTTTTGTCAGAGGTTTTAGACCAAGACAAAAATGATGAACATTGTGAAGGGCATTTCAGAATCATTGAAAAAATATTTTAGTAACCCTAGTTGGATTAAGTGGTGCTGGGGGTTTCTGCCATCCCCATTTCAACTTTCTGAGGAAAAGTAAACATGATGCATGGAGGTTATGCAAGGATAGGCAAGACTAAGCTAGGGCTGTGACAACTCACCCCCACTAAACAAGAATCTCATCCCGAGATTCAAGCGTAGGGTAAGATGAAGGGGGATGCAAACTTAACCCAATCTTCACGATCCAAGTTCCACTTCATAAGAATGTTGATTCGATCACCATCTTTGTCTCGATGTCTTGCTCTGAGAACTCCCACCAACATGACAATGAGAGGGAAGGGAAAACTCTAGAAGGATCGATCTTCTCGAAGATCAAACAACTCAGGATCAACTCATGGAGTGAGACATAGGAACATCTCTCCAATTGAGACACAAGTTCACATCAGGGTGATGGAAATCAGACGACAAGGATTCAAGTTAGTAGCTAGTAATTCCACACTTGAGTAAGGTGGTGCAAGGTTTCAAGGTTGCGAGGAGATAATTGTCATGAACCCATAACAGGGCACCTTGGAGAAGGTGACTCGTTGAACTGTTCCCTTAAGTGGCAAAAAGAATTACTTTTGATCCATAAATTATTGAAACTCTTCATACCAGCTTAAGGCAATTTACAATTGATCATTTGAGATAGCTCGAATAGACGGCATACTTGGACTAGGATGGATTATGTGGACTACCTTGTTGAAGACAATGCAAGGGATGATTTGCTTGCGCGTGCTCTCAAGAACTTGAGCATTTCCATATTCATCAAGGTTCTACCAACATCCGTGGCAAGGATCCTAGCAACACGACATACTACCATGATGACTAGTTATGGATGATGCGGATACAAAGGAAGATAACACCTTCTCAGATCTTTCCTTAGCGAGGCAAAGGGAACAGAATCTGGACGATCGACCGAGAGACATTTAGCACTCCGCTTCTAATGTTCTCCTTGATGTGCTAGCGTAATCCATTCATAGATATGGTTTGATATCAAGAACATCAAGTAAAAGGTCGGACTTCGGAAGCTCAAGAATCCATAAGGAATAACTACGGAGGCAGATCCTATGAGATCCTTATGGGGAGGTGACCAACTTCTTCAACCAGGATACTACAGTAATAGGCCTTCCGGCTAGGTGTGTCGGCCACGACATCCACGTTACCGGTTATAGAGAGACCAACAATATAGTTCTGGGAGTACGTTCCAACCATCATATCTGCCTGAGATTCAGATCTGGTTGGTGTTAGGATATTCCAAACCCATTCAGTCTAGAAGGAAAATGAGAGTTTGCAACACAATTTGACGAGATGACGTTGCGAGATTCTCGGGGAATGAACTGCTGTCAGTGTCAAAACCGGCGGATCTCGGGTAGGGGGTCCCGAACTGCGCGTCTAGGATGGATGGTAACAGGAGGCAAGGAACACGATGTTTTACCCAGGTTCGGGCCCTCTTGATGGAGGTAAAACCCTACGTCCTACTTGATTAATATTGATGATATGGGTAGTACAAGAGTAGATCTACCACGAGATCAAGGAGGCTAAACCCTAGAAGCTAGCCTATGGTATGATTGTTGTATGATGAAGTTGTCCTACGGACTAAAACCCTCCGTTTTATATAGACACCGGAGAGGGTTAGGGTTACACAAAGTCGGTTACAATGGTAGGAGATCTTGAATATCCGCATCGCCAAGCTTGCCTTCCACGCCAAGGAAAGTCCCATCCGGACACGGGACGAAGTCTTCAATCTTGTATCTTCATAGTCCTGGAGTTCGGCTGAAGGTATAGTCCGGCTACCCGAACACCCCCTAATCCAGGACTTCCTCAGTAGCCCCTGAACCAAGCTTCAATGACAACGAGTCCGGCGCGTAGATTGTCTTCGGCATTGCAAGGCGGGTTCCTCCTCCAAATTCTTCATAAAAGTTTGTAAACACCAAGAGTAGTGTCTGGCTCTGCAAAATATGTTTCCACGTATTGCCACAGAGAGAATAATATTAACACAAATCTAATCTGCTGATGTATTCCGCAGCGTGACATCACACTACGGCCAAGCCTTTATTCGAATCATTTTCACTTTTCCACCTCAGCATGTTTTGCGAGGCGGTTTCCTTGGCACGTCTTGTCAAAGCAGAGATCGTGTCCCCCATTTACGGGATTCTCATCAATATGGACGTGGGTAACCCAACCGCGCCATTTATCATGGTGCTTGGGAGGCAAGCGAGTTTTACTAGGCTGGTGGGGACGCATGGTCGCATCCGCTTATATAAGGGGATAAGGATCCACCTTTTTACCTACGCCTTCTTCCTCCTTTGCCTATCCATCTTCTGCGCACCCGAGCTCCAGCGCCCAAGCCCGCACTTCCTATCTCAACCTTCTCCAACAATGTCCGGAGCGGGAGGCAAGTGGATGGTCTCCTTCGTCACGGAGGGCCATGTCAAAAGGCTAAGGAAGGCCGGATACCTGTCCAAAGACATCGCGCACCGGCTTCCTGAGGAGGGGCAGCTACTCCCCACCCCAAGGCCCCATGAGAGGGTAGTATTTCTTCCCCACTTCCTCCGCGGACTGGGTTTTCCTCTCCACCCATTTGTCCGCGGGCTCATGTTCTACTATGGCCTAGATTTCCACGATCTAGCTCCGAACTTCATCCTCAATATCTTGGCGTTTATCATCGTGTGCAAGGCTTTCCTCTGCATACGCCCCCATTTCGGCCTCTGGCTCAAGACCTTCAACGTCAAGCCAAAGGTGGTGCGCGGCAACCAGGCGGAGTGCGGAGGTGCCATGGCGGGCAAAATAGCCAACGTCCTATGGCTCGAGGGCTCCTTTGTGGAGACCTTGAAGGGGTGGCAGTCAGGGTGGTTTTACATCACCGAGCCACGCGATCCGAAGTGGATCGCAGCCCCTGAATTCCGATCCAGACCCCCTACGCGGCTCACGTCCTGGAAGGAGACGGGCTTGTCGTGGGGCGACGAAGAAGAGGTGACCGGACTGCAAAAATGCATCCAGTCCCTAGTGAACAAGCAGCTCAAGCTTGTCAATGTAGTCCAGGTCATGCTCGTCTGCCGGATCCTTCCATGTCAAGAATGGGACTTCAATTTGTGGGAGTTCAACCCGGCGCAGCACCAAACTCTGAGCAGGCTCTTCGACATGACGTATGAAGATGTCTGAAGGGGCTAACCAAAGGCGCCGAGGCTCCCACATCCGCCTCCGAAGACCACGGATTCAGCTCGCAGCGTCCTGCTGGCGAGGTAAAATATTTTCATCTTTTACAGGATGTTAAGTTTTCTTCATAGTCTGACTCTATGCGGGATCTAAACTCCCTCACCTTTGACAGGATTGGCAGGCGAAGTCCGGACTGATTAACTGTCCGGATACCTTGCCCGAAGACCCAGCCCCTGCTGTCCTAGTGAAGCTGCTGGTTCCGGCACCTTATCTGGTGCCGGAGAAGAAGGCCAAGAAGAATAAGGCCACGTGGACTCGAAAGAGTTCCCGGCATATGGTGGTGTCGGACTCGTCGTCCGATGAGTCCGAGACGCACTCCTCCCGTGAAGACGAGGAGGAGGAAGAAGAGACCTCTCCCCCTCCAGCGGGGGGAGGAAAGAAGAGGAAGGCCGCCCTAGTAGGGGGGGCCAAAGGGTCCAAGAAGAGGAAAACCCCTCCGCTGGACTACGCCCCCGACGCCGACGAGGACGAAGAGGAGTGGCCAGACAGGGCCAAGTGTCCGGCGAAATCGTAAGTGTTCGGATACCAGAATAACTCGTGATATTCCTTTTGTTGCACAGCTTTTCCTGATGTCGAATATAATCATGCAGCCCACCCAAGGATGGGCTCGACAAGTCGTCGAGCGGCTCCCTGGATTCATCGAACGTGAATTCAGTTCCGCCCGCTGCCTCCCCCTGTGCTGCGGATGACGTCGAAGTGGCGTCGCGACAAGCTCCGGGGCAAGAGGAGGTGGTCCAGGAGGAGCCGCGAGGCGTCCTCCCGGACTCCAGGAGTAAAGGGGACAAGACCCCCCAGGTCTCCAAGTCCGGCTTTAAGCCGGATACCGCGTCGGAATCATCAACGGTTTCGGATCGCGGCAGGTGAACTCCTGCCAAGAGGAGAAAGCCTATTGAGTCGGCGTCCTCCGCCCAACCAGAGGCGCCGGACAATCTGCTGGAGGTGCTTAAGGGCGCCTCCATCGACGAGGAGCATCATACCATTATGAGAATGATGGTCCAGAAGGTTCAGTCCGCCAAAAGTGGACTGACTGAAGCTTGTGCTAGCCTTCTAACAGGCTTCGAGGTAAGTAGAAATATGTAAAAATATTACCGCATAGACAGTAGCCCCTGATGCTCTGTTTGGCGTTCGGAAAGAAAAGCCGAATAGAGGATCTATTAAATATCGCAGGAGTCTAACTAGAAAGAGTCAATATATGTATGCAGGCTTCACTACTGGCCACCGCCGCACTGACTGTGGAGGTGGGTGCCCTGAAGCAGGGCCTCGAGCGGACCAAGCAAGAGCTCGGCCTTGCCAAACGGCAGCTCGAGGAGAAAGAAGGTAAGAGATACCTTATAGAAAAAATGCCTATAAGAAGACGCAGTTGCAAAAAATGACAGGAGTATACTGCTTATTGTAGGGGCCACAACTGAGGTGGCGACCCTTAAGCAGGCACTGTCCGAGGCCAAGAAGAGAGCGGCCATGGAGCGCACCGAGCGGGAGAAATTTGAGGCGCAGGTCGGCGAGGTGCAGCAAGAGCTTCAGGCTCTCATGAAAAAGCATGAGAGTTTGGAGCTCGACTCGAAGACGCGAGCGTCCGAGCTTGCTGCGGCCCTTAAAACTGCCAAATCTACCAAGGCCGAAACCCAGAAGGCCCTCCAGGAATTGGATGCGGTGAAGAAGATAGCGGCGGGTAAGGCATTCTCTATGCAAAGCAGACATATAAAAGTAAACTACTTGTTACTTACCCGAATCCGGAGCTCTCCAGGGGCATTCGCAGATCTTCCCCGCAGCGTATCCGATGCCGCCACATTCTACCGAGCCGAGGAAGGCAGCTCGACGGAGAAGGTGTTCTGGTCTCAGTACGCTGAGGCTGGACACCCTGTGCCCTTGAGCGACCAGCTGAAGTAGCTGGTCGAGCTCCACAAGGCGGCCGAACAGGCCCTGAAGGGCTTCATAATTCGGCTGTGGCCTGGAGAGGCCCTGCCTGGGAGCTACTTCGGACTGGTGCGGCGGCTGTTGGAGGCTTGTCCAAGGCTCGAGGTCATCAAGCGCTCCGTCTGCATCGAAGGTGCCCGTAGGGCCCTTGCCCGTGCAAAGGTGCACTGGAGTAAGCTGGACGGTGAGAAGCTTGTGAGGGACGGGCCGCCACCAGGGAAGGAGCATCGCAAGCCCGAGAACTATTACAAGGATGTTCTGGCTGGTGCCCGCCTTATGGCAGATTAATGTACCATGGATGTAATTTTTGAATGAACTTGCTCGTGTTATCCTGTGCCCTGAAAACTTGTTCATATGCGCTAAGCAATGCTTGAATTTAAAATATTACTTTCTGTGCGGCCGTTTATCAAAAAATTGAGAGATGGCCAGTCATCGGCTTCTGCCCCCATGCCACTAGTGCTGGGGTGTTCAGGATAAACCTGAGCGCTCTTTTTCCCATGATTGGGTCCGTCGAGGGAGGCGCTCAGCACAACGAACAAGGTAATCGGACTATAATGCTTGAACACTCTCACTTAGCCACAGAACTCTATAATTTTAAATTTCGGCGAAGCCCCTAGTATTCGGAAGACCGAGTTCGGGGCGCTATCCACGCCTTGGCCGGACAAAGCCGGTTCCTCGCTCGAAGCGGCATAAGTCTTTAAGGACTCGAAAAACCTCTCGAACAGCGACCGGTTTCTCGCCCCATCATGACAGTCAGTTTTAGCTTTCTCTACTGAGGTGCTCAGCCCAGCTCAACTGGGGCACAATTGCAGTAGTTCTCCTAGTGCTACCTTAGCCGATATAGCGGAATGTAAGGCACCAAAACATAGGAGCCGGGCAAACCCAACTATTGACCCAAATCATGATTCGGAGCCGATGCATATAGTGCTATAAGTTCGGGGTGCCGCACTTGTGAAAGTGTACGGACTTCTCACGCCATATTGATGGGTACTGAAGCCCCTGGCGTATTTTTGCCGTACCACAGTGTACGGATGCAACATGTTATTGATAAACATATATATGAAAAGAGGATAATGCAAAAAATAGACAAAAAGCTATGCATTGTTTATAGAAAGGCTGCTATGAAAGCGGAACGATACAAATAGTGCGATAAGCAAAAGAAATTGGACTATTTAACATGTCCTGGCCAGGGGCAGGACGCGGAATTATATTAAAAAACAGGTATACTGCTCGCAATAGAGACCACCTGGGAGTTCCATAATGCAGCGTGGCTTGTCTGCTTTCCTGGATCTTGCATCGTTTGTGCGGCAGTTGAATTGCCGAACGGGTCATCCGAAGTATGGAGTCCTGAGAGTAAGAGAAAAAAAGAAAAAAAAAGGAATCTGGCAGCCCCTGGTGCGGTTTAAGCCGTATTTCGGGCGTGCCGCGATAGTGCCCCTTCCCCTGTGCCCATGGTATTTCAAGAGCGTAGTTATGTACGCGAAGCACTGGTTTCGCTATATCGCGAGGGCTAGGGTTGGGACCGCATTGCTACGCTAGCTCAGAACGTGCCAGGCGGTCTTGTTGTAGGGTACTCCGGGCGCGCTTGACAGTGTCCAGCTTTTTGAAGGCCGAACTAGAGAACTGCCTAGAGAGGCTGCCTTGTACTTCTGCTGCGAGCACTGCCGTGTGTCCTCCGTTCGGAGGGAGCGTTCAGTGTTCCCATTGACCATGATTACTCTTCTAGGGCCTGGCATCTTGAGCTTGAGGTATGCATAGTGTGGTACCGCATTGAATTTTGCGAATGCGGTTCGCCCGAGCAGTGCATGATAGCCACTGCGGAACGGGACTATGTTGAAGATTAACTCCTCGCTTCGGAAGTTATCCGGAGATCCGAAGACCACTTCCAGTGTGACTGAGCCTGTACAGTTGGCTTCTACACCTGGTATGACGCCTTTAAAGGTCGTTTTGGTGGGCTTGATCCTCGAGGGATCTATGCCCATTTTTCGCACTGTATCCTAGTAAAGCAGGTTTAGGATGCTGCTGCTGTCCATGAGGACTCTTGTGAGATGAAATCCATCAATGATTGTGTCTAGAACCAATGCGGCGAAGCCGCCGTGGCGGATGCTAGTGGGGTGGTCCCTTCGATCGAAGGTGATCGGGCAGGAGGACCATGGGTTAAACTTTGGGGCGACTGGCTCTATCGCATATACGTCCCGTAACGCACGCTTCCGCTCCCTCTTGGGGATGTGGGTTGCGTATATCATGTTCACCGTCCGCACTTGTGGGGGAAATCCCTTCTGTCCACTATTGTTCGGCGGCCTGGGCTCCTCCTCGTCGTCGCTATGCAGCCCCTTGTCTTTGTTTTCGGCTCTTAACTTGCCTGCCTGCTTAAACACCCAACAGTCCCTGTTGGTGTGATTGGCTGGCTTTTCGGGGGTGCCATGTATCTGGCACAAGCGGTCGAGTATTCGGTCCAAACTGGACGGGCCTTGAGTATTTCTTTTGAATGGCTTTTTCCGTTGACCGGATTTGTAGCCTCGGAATCCGGCATTAACTGCCGTATCCTCGTTGTTGTCGCTGTCAACGCGGCGCTTTTGTTTGTTCCAACGCGACCTGTCGCTTTTGTCCTTGGTATTCGAATTACCAGGGTTCTTGGTTAAATTGTTGCTGCGAGCTAGCCAGATGTCTTCTCCCGCGCAAAAGCGGATCATGAGTGTCGTGAGGGCTACCATAGATTTCGGCTTTTCCTGTCCCAGGTGCCGGGCAAGCCACTCGTCATGGATATTATGCTTGAAGGCCGCTAAGGCCTCTGCGTCCGGACAGTCGACTATCTGGTTTTTCTTTGTTAGGAACCGTGTCCAGAATTGCCTGGCCGATTCCTCTGGCTGCTGAATTATGTGGCTTAGGTCATCGGCGTCCGGTGGTCGCACATAAGTGCCCTGGAAGTTGTCAAGGAATGCGGCTTCCAGGTCCTCCCAAGGACCGATTGAGTCTGCTGGCAAGCTGTTAAGCCAATGCTGGGCCGGTCCCTTAAGTTTGAGTGGGAGGTATTTGATGGCGTGTAGATCATCACCGCGGGCCATGTGGATATGAAGGAGATAATCCTCGATCCATACCGCAGGATCTGTTGTGCCATCGTACGATTCGATGTTTACGGGTTTGAAGCCCTCAGGGATTGTATGATCCATTACTTCATCTGTGAACCATAGTGGGTGTGCGGCGCCTCTGTATTGGGCTATATCACGACGCAGCTCGAAGGAGCTTTGTCTGTTGAGTTCGGCCCAGCCGGATTTATTGCATCCGGAGTGACGATCACCGTCACGTGTCGTGGGGCGCCTGCGTGATCCGTAGATTGATCTTGTTTGCCTTGCCTTGTCCTCCAGTATGTCGCGCAGGCTGGGCGCATTTTCCCGTGCCTTAGTATGCTTGATGCGGCGTCGGGGCATGGCTTGAGCGGAGGGCCAAGAGGCCTCTCTGTCGCGGCCACGAGGTGTCTGGTCAGCCATGTCATGCGCTGGTGATGTAGGTGCTTCCTCCTCTAGTCGGGGTAGCAGCATGCGCTTTAGGTAACTCTTGGAGGGGCGTTCGAGTTCATACTCTTCGGCTGCAAGGACTTCAGTCCATCTGTCAGCTAGCAAATCCTGATCAGCTCTAAGCTGTTGCTGCTTTTTCTTGAGGCTGCTTGCCGTGGCCATAAGCCTGTGTTTAAAACGCTCTAGTTCAGCGAGATCCTCTAGCATGACGAACTCGTCGTCGTCGAGGCTTGCCTCGTCTTCGGAGGGAGGCGTATAATTATCGTCCTCAGCCTCTTGGTACGCCGCCCTCTCGTGAGGGCTGGCTTCTCTGTCCTCCTGTACTGAACCTTGCTGGAGGGGGTGTTCTTCGGTGCTGTCCGGAGTAGTATTATCTCCCGTGCCGGAATCACCGTTTTTGCTTTGGCGGGATTTAGAGTGGCGCCGCTAACGCCGGCGCTTGGGCTGTTTTTTAGAGGTATCGTCCCCCGCTGTTCCATCGCCATCTCCATCCTTTGGAATGTCCACCATATATATGTCATATGACGAGGTGGCCTTCCAGCGCCCTACAGGTGCTGGTTCTTGTTCGTCTCCTGCATCATCGTCCATGCCGTCGATGTCTTCGGAGTCGAAGTCAAGCATGTCGGTTAAGTCGTCGACAGTGACTACGAAGTGGGTGGTGGGTGGGTTTTGAATTTCTTCATCGTCGTATCCCAACCTTGCTGACCGTAGTCCGGCCAGGGCTCTCCTGATAAAGAGAGAGACTTTAGAGAATTCAGGATGTCGCCGAAGGGCGAGTGCTGAAAGATGTCCGCGGCGGTGAACTCCATTATCGGCGCCCAATCAGATTCGATCGGCAGGGGCGTGGGGGGCTTGGAGTTCGGAGAGGAATCCGTCTCCTCGGAGTCACGAGCCATGCGGAGTGCGGGGCTAGAGTTCGGCTCGATCGCCTCTGAGATCGCAGCCCCTGAGGCAGCGTCCAACCGCTGATCCTCAATCGGCGCAGTAGGCTCCGAATCAATGGTCGGAACCGATGCGTGTGCGGCCTCCAAGGCGCTGTTCGGCGGCAGAGCTATATCATGCCCATCGAGACAGTGCGGCGCGCTTGGCTGCGGCTCGAATCCGTCGAAGATCAAGTCCCCGCGGATGTCAGCCGTGTAGTTTAGGCTTCCAAACCTGACCTGATGGCCAGGGGCATAGCTTTCGATCTGCTCAAGGTGGCCAAGCGAATTAGCCCGCGGTGCGAAGCCGCCGAAGACGAAGATCTGTCCGGGGAGAAAAGTCTCACCCTGGACTGCATCGTTGTTGATGATCGAAGGAGCCATCGGGCCTAAAAGCGACGACACAGAGGAACTCTCAATGAAAGCACCAATGTCGGTGTCAAAACCGACGGATCTCGGGTAGGGGGTCCCGAACTGTGCGTCTAGGCCAGATGGTAACAGGAGGCAAGGAACACGATGTTTTACCCAGGTTCGGGCCCTCTTGATGGAGGTAAAACCCTACGTCCTGCTTGATTAATAGTGATGATATGGGTAGTACAAGAGTAGATCTACCACGAGATCAAGGAGGCTAAACCCTAGAAGCTAGCCTATGGTATGATTGTTGTATGATGAAGTTGTCCTACGGACTAAAACCCTCCGGTTTATATAAACACCGGAGAGGGTTAGGGTTACACAAAGTTGGTTACAATGGTAGGAGATCTTGAATATCCGCATCGCCAAGCTTGCCTTCCACGCCAAGGAAAGTCCCATCCGGACACGGGACGAAGTCTTCAATCTTGTATCTTCATAGTCCTGGAGTTCGGCTGAAGGTATAGTCTGGCTACCCGAACACCCCCTAATCCAGGACTCCCTCAACTGCGATAGCAAGCTCCAAAACATGAGCTAGTTCTGCTACAAACCTGTGAACACGCTATCCAAGATGAGCATGACCACGTAGTAGTCTTATAGTAAAACACTATCGAGTTCAGGTGGGGAACCATTATCAAGGATTTTGAAGTCTTATGCAAGTCCATGGATTAGATCCCAAGCATAGACTTCTTTGCCTTGAACAATTCAAGCAGTGGCTTGGTGTGCTAGGGAATACATATGGAGTGGAGGTATTTAATCTACCAAACCATAGAATACATTCACACATGCATAACTGACTTGGAATGGTACCAGGGAAAACAAAAACAATCTTTCTCGAACTCACGGCGGTAACTTGCACCAAATGCACATGAATTCAGGAAGTCACTTCTTCCATCCAAGCATAAGCTTCATGAACAGAATATGAAGGCATTGCTTATAAAGTTTCCAACACTAGGTTGATGTTCAACATGAATCATGGGGGAGACAAAATGTTGCTGATGGGCTCAACAACAACTCATCGGAATTTTCATATCACTGGACTTCCACCATCATGTGAACATGGTGATAGCATTGGTCAGACCAAAAGATGTAATGGTGTATGCTCGAGGAATCAACCACGAGTAAGACAACATTATGAATATCGTTGGTTTTAACTTGATTTGACGATAGCCCATACTCAAATCAGGGTTTGGACAAGACAATAGGTTCAAAAACTGATCACGGGGATCAGTCGATGAAGACATCATCTATCTTCAACACACACACACACACACACACACCAGGATATCCCTTAACATGAACTAAGTCAGACAAGCTTCCATCTTCCAACTCTCCAAGTTGTTGTTTAGCTCAACCAACTAGCTCAGGGATATCCAACATAGATTCTTGGAGAAAGGGTGATTTATAAGAAAACCAACTTGATCACGAACTCAACATAGCGGTCAGGTGACAGCCAGGTAATACTTCCGAGAAGATCTTCGAAAAATCACGAACCACCAATATGTTACTAAGCTCGAGAACAATCTTGCTTTTTAGGGCAAGACGATATGATCAAAAGAGCAAGGGTTTGGCAAAATCCTAACCCGTTGATCGAAGAGTGCACCAGGAAATAAGGACTAGGTAGCACGATCAACCTTAGGGTGATGATTCAATAATCAGCACACTAAGAATGATATTAATGTCCATTAACTACCAAGCAAAGGGTTGCTGGGAGTATTGATTTCACACATCACGATTCACTTGTCGGTATTCCGGTTGCGACAGCACGACACCGAGGAATGAATAATGATGGCGAGAAGTATCACTACGTCAAGAATTCATAAGGGAAGGTGCAATTCTCATGACATTCCTAACATAAAGTGGATAGTACTTCAGGGTAGAATAGACCAATAGCTTGATTGCATTTGATCTGCAAAATACAACTGCTTTGACCCAATCCTAGAAATGGATGAGGTACTGGAGTTTGTTTCTCCTAGTCATTCTAAAGTAGAACGGCTCGACGGACCACAAGAATAATAGGCACCAATGAACGAATTCTCACATACTCTTGACTATCAATTGATAGCTGAAGGTCGGAATATAACGGAAGGGGGACAACTCAAAGGAACATATAACTTTCTGAGTTGTGGATGCATAGATTAGTATGTCGAATGAGTTCAACATATTTCTTCCGGATAACCCATGCAGGAAGGTAGGGTTGGCAGAGTCACAACATAGAATGGAGAACTCATCAGGAGCACTCTGTCATGACCTTTTGGTTCAAAAGAACTCCTGCCAAGAATGGTCCATGATAATTGGAAGAAGGATGTACCACGAACCTCGAGGACTATCGCAAAGGTTACTAATATCCTAAAGGAACTAGCAACACTATCAACATGAGATAAGTAGGGTGAATCTCGGGTTCAAGAACCCATGAATAGAATACCTACCACTACATGGCATCACAGGATGCTTTCAAGAATGGTGGCCAGAATCATCACACCGGAACACAAAACATGGCTAGATTACTAGGTGACTCCCTAAACACCTAGGGTCATAATAATAGCTCCAACATATATGTTGAGGCAATAGAGTACCTCAACTGACGGTTGGTTAGTTTGCTTATTCTGACCAAAAGGACATCGGAACAGAAAGAAAGGATTTGCAAATGCATCAGACTACTTAGAAACCTGGGATGACTCGGACAGCATAACGGCTGTAAATGCTCAAAATGATTTGAGACATCCTGCAAAATGGTGGCATAACCACTCAACATCACAATATCGAAGTTCTGAGGCCAGCTATGACACACGGAAGTACTGGAAACTGAACTGCGGCATGAATCCATCAATCCTATAAGTCAACGGGTTAGTAACACGTCATCCTGATAGATAGATGAGAAGGCCTAGTTTCTTAACCCGCGTAGAATGAGAAGAGAATGACTCAGATCAGAGGGCATAAGGTAAAGGAGTAAAAAGAGCCTTACGTTCCCTTCCACAATCAATTCCCCTACATAACTAAAGCATTTCTAGACACAACTTCGACCGGTTTGGCTTGGTAATCCTACAGGCAGTCAGGCTCTGATACCAAAACTGTCAGGACCCCAATTCCAAGTCACATCAATCAAGCCGGTAACACCTCATATCACTTTGCGGCCTCACGCACGGTATTCCCACGGGTGTCACCTTACCATGACCCGGGACCGTATGCGCCTTTTGGCTCACGTATATGATAGTGTCGCTAGCATCCATATGACAGAGAACCCGGGCCGATATGGCTAGTCATGAACCCAAAGCGGCACCAACCTATGGGAACAGGCATACATGAATAACATCGAGCATGCCGGTCAGCAGCGTGTGAATCCGGGCTGTAGCACTAGGCTAACAGGACTCTGGGAACTCGGGCTGTAGCAGGCTAGGCAGGACTCCGGATGTCACCGCATGACATTTTCTGGAAGGGACAGACACAGGAACAAAGTGAAACACATGCCGGCCAGTCAAGTGCCCTGAGCAGTAGTGCTGGGCTAGCAGGACTTCGGTGAACCGGGCTGTAGTGGACTACTTTGGCTCATGGAAGCACTAGACTACATTTCCCCATAAGAGAGGCTGCCAAGGATAACAACTAGATTTTCGGATCCCACACATACCAAGCATTTCAATCATACACACAATATGCTCGATATGTGTAAATACAACATGGCATCACAACATAACTCTACGACTCAAGTATTTATTCATTAGGCTCCGAGGAGCGAGATATTACAAACATGGGTCCCATGACCCAACAATCATAGCATACAAATCAAAGCACATGCGGAAGCTTAACATGTCTGAGTACATACATCTACAAATGAAAAGGGCTGAGAAGCCTGACTATCTACCAGATCCTGCCGAGCGCACAAGATCGTAACTGAGGTATCAAGCTAAACATCAAAGTCCACACGGAACTACTAGCGAGACTGACGTCTCTCTGCAAACCATAAAATAGGCAAACATGAGTACAAAGGTACTCAGCAAGACTTACATCAGAACTAGCTACATATGCATCGGTATCAACAAGGGGGGGGGTGGTGGAGTTTGACTGCAGCAAGCTAGCTTTGACTCAGTGGCTAACCTGAACTACGACTGCAAGCAACTCTTTTTAGGTGGCGCACACGAGTCCACATATTCACCATTCAATACACCACTATGGATCCGCTCCCGTCTCCCTACGAGAACGCCATCCATAGCACTCACGCTTATCTGGCGAGTTTTAGAGTATCCACTTTCACTTGTCTATGAACTGTTATAGGCAACCTAGAAGTCCTTTACCGCGGACACGGCTATTCGAATAGATCATTTATAACCCTGCAGGGGTGTACTTCTTCACACACGCTCTCACCACTTACCACCATGTACACGTCGTGTATCTCGGCAACCTTCAAGTGGAAGCCTGGCGAGGGAGTCGGCCACGACCTGACTAACCACACAAGTCTCTAGTCCAGGTTTATCGCCTATTCGGGTTCCATCCGCAGGGAGATCCGGTCGGAGTTTCGCTCACAGCCCCAAACAATGTGTGCAGGATTCCCGAGACACCAAACGGGCGCCCGATACACCGTGCCACGGTGTATCTACCGCATCATAGCCCACCCCTAGGGTCAGCACTACGCACGGCCGCCAACACATATCCTACAAACACCAGAAACTAGTTGCAACTCCTGGACAGAGGACAAGGGCAGTTAATAAGTTGAGAGGGTCCATTAGTTTTGGGCCCAATGCGTGGTAGTAGCTGGTCATGGATCACAAACACAGAACTCAGTTCCTAAGAACGGTTTCAATGAGACAACCCACCATGTACTCCTACATGGCCTCTCACCGCTACCTTTACCAAATCATGTTCACACACTTAGCTCACACACAGTAGGACATGTTCACACACCTCCGATTCATCCCCGATGAATCAGACCTGACTCAACTCTAAGCAGTAGCAGGCATGACAAACAAACATGGATGAGTAGGCACATCAAGGCTCAAACAACTCCTACTCATGCTAGTGGGTTTCATCTATTTACTGTGGCAATGACAGGTCATGCAGAGGAAAGGGGTTCAACTACCGCAGCATGTAACACTTGAATCGTTGTTGTCCTAATGTAGTAAAAGAGAGCAGGAGCGAGAGAGTGGGATTGTATCGGAATGAACATGGGGGTTTTGCTTGCCTGGCACTTCTGAAGATATCATTGGGTCTTCATCAGTGTCAACGATCACAGCGTCAGTACAACGTCTACCGAGAGGGGACAACCACCGACAACAGAGAAGGAACACAATCAATGCAATGCATAGCATGATGCATGATAATGACATGGCAATATGTTGTTGATTGAGCTAATGCAACTAGCAACACAATTAAATGAAGTTGGTTTGAATACAAGATTCAAATTCAAACTCCATATATGATTAGTTAAATGCCATTTATTTGTTTTGTCCAAAACAGAGGACAAACATTGTTCAAACATGCATGAAAATGGTACAGGTGGATTCCTTGAACTTTTTTGATAATTTTTCATATATAATTTATTTCATTTGGAATTACGGTTGATTTACTATGAATTTTTGAAGTTTTAGGCAATTTTCTGGAATTTTCTGAATTATTTTTAATCTAGAAATGACTTATTGCGTCAGCACTGCGTCAGCAAGTCAACAACAGCGGTCTAGGTCAAATCTGACCAGTGGGGTCCACTGGTCAGTGACACAATGATGTTCAGTGTCAATGACAGGTGGGGCCTGGTCAACGGTGACATGGCCAGGTCAAACTGACCTGTGGGCCCGTGGGGTTAGTTTAGTCTAAACAGGGGCTAAGTAGTGTTAATTAGGCCGTGGGGCCTAGTAGTCAGTGGCTCTGGGGAGGGTTAGCTGGAGGTGATTAGCGCTAATCACGCGACCACGTCGGCTCGCCGGAGTCCCACCGGCGGCGACCAAATCTACGGCGGAAGCTCGCCGGGGCTGCGCTATAGGCGGCGTATGGATGCGCGAAGGCCACCAGAAGGTAGCCTGAGCACGCCCACATCTAGCTAGCCGCACGGGAGGCCGCGTGGTCGCCAGAATCGACGACGGCGAGCGCATCCGCGCTGGCCGAAGTTCGGACGTGGAAGGGGTCGACGCTACGGTGCACTAGAGGGGAAAGCAAAGGGTGATGCGGGCTCCTGGGAGTGCAGCGAACACGGTGACGCGCTCAGGCGCAAGATGGGGTGGCCCTGGCCACGGTAGTGAGGAACTACGGCGGTGATGAGCTCTCGGGTCCGGTGGTTAGTGCGGCTACGGCACGCAAATGAGGAAGAGAGGAGAGGGGAAACGACGAGGTGCTCACGGCGAGGCCGTCGGGGTGCTCAGCAGGCTCGGGGAAGGTCCGGTGCAGGCGAAACGGCGGTGACGATCTCGGTGGACCGAGGTTGAAGAAGATGGCATGGTCGGCGTTTGAAGGCGTTCGGGCTTGCGCTTATTGAGGGGGAAGCTTCACGGCGTCGAGGCGGACAGTGGGGATAGCACGGAGAGGCATGGGGACGGCTGTGGCCGCGGTGGTCGGCGATGGTAGCGAGGGTGGCGTTCGGCCGTGAGAGGGAGAGAGAGCAGAGGAGGGGGAATGAGCTCGAGAGGGACTGAGAGGTGCAGGGGGCGCGTGGCACTCGGGAGAGATCCAGGGCGATGGGGACGCAAGCAGGCAGGTTGGAGGTGGAAGCAGGAGGTGGCTGCGGGTGCGCGCGCCGGCGACACGCCTCTGCCTACTGGCAGAGGTGGGTGATGACTGGCACAAGCCAGGTGGGCTGGGCCAGCACAGGTGAGGCCCAGGTGGGTTTCTCTCTCTCTCTCTCTTTATTTTTCTTTTCTATTTTTCTGTAATCTTTGTGGCTTTTCTAAAAATACCTAGACCCTTTCAAAAATCACCAAACTGAACATGCCCATTGTATAGAATATATTCAACATGGAACATTTCAGTTTAGGATTACTTGGGCATTTAAAATATTTACTAGCATTTAAATGCCCAAATTCAAATAACATATGATTTAATCCAGTGACCTTTGGATGACCTAGAAAGTTTTGCACCATTTTTGTCAGAGGTTTTAGACCAAGACAAAAATGATGAACATTTTGAAGGGCATTTCAGGATCATTAAAAATATATTTTAGTAACCCTAGTTGGATTAAGTGGTGCTGGGGGTTTCTGCCATCCCCATTTCAACTTTCTGAGGAAAAGTAAACATGATGCATGGAGGTTATGAAAGGATAGGCAAGACTAAGCTAGGGTTGTGACACCTTTAATGATATCCTCCTCTTCAAGGTCTGGAATCCAGGCTTTTGCTCGAATAAGGGCGGTTAAAGCTCCTGCTCTGGCAGCTGCTCTCTTCAACTCGGCAATATGGGCTGGTAACATGCCCAGCTTCTCAAGGGTCTCCTTAATCAAAGTTGGAGCCGGTTTGTTATAAGCTGCCGTGCTAATAATCCGCTGAGACCCAGAGTATAGCTGTTCAACCAATGTATATGCCGCTTTGAGCTTCATCCGCATATCTGTACCAAGATGAGCGACCCGAGTGCCTGCCAAAGATTTTATCAACATTTTGGTCAGTTATAAGATTCATCGACTGGCGCAACACACATAAGCAGACACTTACCAAAGATAGCAGAGGTCATAGCATTGATTTGGCGTTTCAAACCGGCTAGTTCTTCAACCACTGGCTTCAGGGATGCCTCGGCGTCTACAGCTCTTTTGGTTAAATCGGATTTCTCGGTTTCCCATTCAGCACGCTCTTGGTTGAAGGATTCTTTCAGCTTTTCCATTACAGCCAGGGCCTGGGTCAGCTCCTCTTTGGCTTTTGCAGCCACGGCTTGTTGAGACTTCACATTTTCTTGCAAGTCAGAATTTCGGGCATCTTTGCTTCTCAGTTCAGCCTGCAATATTGAAGGTATATTCAACAAACAACATATATATGTGCTAAGTATAAAGCATATAACAAGTTATACACTTCATAATTGGGGGCTAATGCCTATTTGCTCTAAAATTGCTACAATTTGTACAAATCTCCAGAAGAATGCAAGCATTATCCTTGACACTTGGGAGCTAATGTGCGTCGATTTTAAAGCGGAGGTGCAGAGTAGAACCCGGATTAACCATCTAAGTTAAACCGGCCTTTGGGGGCTATGCTGCAGAATGTTATCTAATTATTTCAAGATGAGTTTTATCTCTATTAGAGACCTTCCATTGCAAGGATCAATGATGAGAAGTGTAAAGTGTCACAAAGACCCGGTTTATGATTAATAATCATATAAACGGCCCTTGGGGGCTACTTGGGATAGTAATTCAGTTGTAAATCAATCAACAAAGGGAGAGGAATTTACCTCATATCATTCTTTCATCAAGTTCACCAAGCCGGCTTCATAATTCCGGTTTGAGTGCAGACGGTTCAAGAAGCCAGAATGAAGCTCATCAGCGTTAAGATGAGCATAGCTTGATAAGTCGCTGCTCCATTTACCTTTATCCCGGGCAGCTTGCTCTTCTTTGGCACTATGCTGAGCCAAAATGACGGGATGGCCAGGAGAGCTGTGGCCCATTCCAGTAATAATAACATCATCACCTTGGCCTTCAGGATTTTTGGTTGATGATGCTGGAATTTTAGCGTCTTTCACCGGACTAACCCGGTTTGGTTTTGCCGGTTCAGTATCGGGTGCGGCAGGCTCAAGATTTGTTGGTTCATCGGTATGTTGGCCTTCAAGGGGTGGATCATCAAAAGTAGCTTCAGGATGAGGACCTTCCGGTTCACCAGTCTGTTCCGGTTCACCTCTTGGTTCTTCTTCTTCGGTGACAGGGTCTTCTGGCGGATTGGTGACCCGAGCTTTCTTGCTGGGTCTGGCTTTGGCCCTGCAAACAGAATAAAAAAGGATTAACATCCTATTCAAAGGATTTATGGCGCATTGAAAGGAAAGGTTTTTACAACTCACCCGGCCACAGTTTTCAAAGGAGGGAGTTGAGTTGCGGTCGATTCACCAAAAGATGAAGGAGGTGTCACCTGATAATTTGAATTGGACGGATTAAGAGGCTGTCTGAAATAACCTGCCTTGGGGTAAGAATGGTCAGAAGTAGGAGAGACCTCAGACCGGCGCTTCCGGACCGGAGTATCAGGTAAACCGGCTGAAGTGACCTGTTGGCCACTGTGCCGGGTTGTCCGGCGAGCTTCATGCTGCTGAGTCTTCAAAATAAATGTTGGATCCAAGTGAGCAAGAGGATGAGAAAAGCTTACTTTCCGGACTGCTTGGCGAGTTTTTTGTGTTGGCATAGAGTCTGAACCGGAGGAAAGGGTAATTACCTCTACGTCATCAGCTTGACTAGCTTCTGCGTCCTCCTGAGGAAGATCATTGTTAATGAGATGCATGAAAAGAGAGCCAAGTGAGTCAAGTTCTACCTCAACTTCTGGATCATCAGTATCGTCATCAAGCTCCATATTCATCCGGTCAGCCGTTTTCCGTTTTGACGTCCGTTTTACGGCTTTGGTCTTTGGGCTGGATGGCTTGACCGCTTTGTCTCCAGTCGGCTTTGCCGCTTTTTCTACGGTTTTCCATTTCCAGAAGGGGTCATCACCCTACATATAAAGAAGAATGGTTACAGGTTGCATAAGTGAAAGATATTAGAGATGAAGAGGAAGTATAATACCTACAGCAGGCGGTTTGTTCTTGGCATAGAAGGGACTCGGACCGGTTTGACTACAGATTAGTTCCGACTCGTTCAGAATTTTCGTTACACCTTCAGTGACTTCTTCCTCAGATAATTGGATGTTGCAATGGCGTTGAGGGTCGTTAACCTCACCGGTATATTCACACATTAAACCGGGGCGCCGGCTTAGCGGCAAGATACTCCAGGATATCCAACAGCGCACAAAGTCCACGCCTGTTAAACCATTTGCCATAAAGGCCCAGAGTTTGGTGAGTTGAGGAGCGTATTTCGCCCTTTCTGAAGAGCTCAAGCGTTGTGGCATGGGGTGATTATTGGATAGTCTGTGATCACGAAAGCCGGGGAGGGGATTTTCATCTTCAGGTGAAGTGTCTCTGCAATAAAACCAAGTTTGATTCCATTCCTTTGGGTGGCTATGATGTTTGGCATGAGGAAATTCAACTTCTTTCCGCTTTTGAATCGAGACACCACCAAGTTCTGTGTTCGGGCCATTAACAAACTCTGTGCGCCGGTTTAAGTGAAAGAAGTCCCGGAACAGTTCTGCAGTTGGTTCTTCTTGTAAATATACTTCACAGAAGACCTGGAAGTTGCATAAGTTGGAAACCGAGTTGGGACCAATATCTTGCGGATGAAGTTGGAAGCTGGCAAGCACATCTCGATAAAACTTTGACCCTGGCGGTTTGAAGCCACGGCCTATATGATCAACAAAGACAACCACCTCGCCCTGCCTTGGGGTTGGAGGATTTTCTGTTCCTGGAACTCGCCATTTGATTTCAGTTTTCTTAGGCAGGGAGCCGATGCTAACCATCTCATTCAACTGAGTCTCTAACCCGGGAACGAGCCCAGTTGCAGGCACTGAATTGTT
Organism: Triticum aestivum; assembly: GCF_018294505.1. Classification (NCBI taxonomy): domain Eukaryota; kingdom Viridiplantae; phylum Streptophyta; class Magnoliopsida; order Poales; family Poaceae; genus Triticum; species Triticum aestivum. Next base: position 515,260,567 of record NC_057812.1, on the reverse strand, counting down.
TGGCCATTGCGAAACAAATAAGCTGAAAATGAAAGGTCGGCTTATAAATTACGCATGATTATATGCAAGAGACAAGGGAGTAAGAAACATACTGATATGTGAAATGGTGTAAACCGGAGACTAATGCAATAAGGGAAAAAGGTAATACTAGCATAGGATTACTCAGACACTGTTAAACCGGAGCATAATTATGAAGGTAAAATGCTCCTCCGGTTTATCAAAGGGCTAATGGCATAGAGTGCTTATAAAATGTTAAACCGCCTATGTTGGTGCAAGGAGAAACAGATCTCACAGGGACATAGAAACAGATCTCACAGTGACATATGAAATTTTTTGATCTAAGATAAGACAGAAAAGTAAAAATAATTGGATCTAGAAGGGGTGCATAACCGAAGCAACTTATGAAGGACTAGATAAGTTCTTTGCGCATAAGGGTTTGTGGTGACAAGGGAAGGTTAGCTACGGCAAGGAGTATGTCAGATATGAAGTATTCACCTAAAGGCCATGAAAGAGCAACACTGAAAGCTCTGATGAACCTCAAGAACCGCGAAGAACAAGGAAACCCTAATGGATCTAAGAAAGAAAGGGGAAAAGACTTACTGCGACGGCGGAAGCAGCGGAAGGGCGCTGTGGAACCCTGGTGCGAACAGGTTGATGCAGCGGCCAACGGCGAAGCAGAGGCGGAGTTCGAAGATGACGGCGGCACTCGGGTGCGAGGTCGTCGAGAGGAAGAAGAAGAGATGAATGGGTTGCGGAAAGAAAAGAAAAGGGGTCCGCTGTCCCTATTTATAAGGCGAAGAGATGAAATGGCAAGTGCGGGAATCGAGGAGCCCAAAAATGGATAAGATAATAAGGGTGTCGCCTCGATGGGTGAAGACATATTAAATGAAGGTAATCATCGACATCAACGGATGGATGAAGTCAGGACGGTTTATCATAATCTTGAAGTATGATGTCACGGCGGTTTACAAGATCGAGGTGAAGATATGAGGGAAGAAATTTTCTAATTATAGAAGATTGACATGAACGGGTTCAAACCAATCTGGGGCCTAATGTTGGGGATATTACTACTGGAGGGTAAACCGGCCTTATGTAACCGGGTTGACTCCTTGAAGATTAGAAGCCCATAAAGATACAAGGATGATGGCGCTTCATGGAGGCCCAAGGACCGAAGGCGGGTTAAAGCCTGTAAATGTAAACTGGCTTAGTCATGTAATTTGTATTGTAAGATAGGAAGGATAGAGACCGAGCTGGATACGTTTATGATCCGGCTTCGGGACTCTGTAAACCGGCGGGTGTTAACCTATGTATATAAAGGGACGACCTGGCAGTGGTTTAGGGACGGACAACAACTCGAGAGCCAGACAAAGCGATTCGCTCCCTGGCCTTCGAAACCCTAGCAATACCAATCACAACTAGACATAGGCGTTTACCTTCCTCGAAGGGGCCGAACTAGTATAAAATTCCATGTGTCCCCTTGTCTGGTTTAACCCCTTAAAGCTAACCCGTAGTGATGGCTCCACGATTAAGTCCTTTCACACGGACATCTGTCGTGACAAACCCACGACAAGGGCCGCGTTGGCTCCACCCGCCGAGGCAGGAATGGAGGCCTCCGGCTGCCGCAATGTTTTCGGGGCGGTCGGGTCTGAGAAATCAGGTTGTCCAAGTCCTTCTCCCTCTTCGGCCAAAGGGGTCGCCCTTTGGCCCTCGGCCACCGAAGTGTTAGCCTCAGCTGTAAGAGCACCAGTGGCACCTTCCACATCGCCTGCAGAGGCGGCCCGGTTCGACGATGCCTCCCCCAGCTCATCTCGGGCAGGGAGAGGCGGGTATGCTCGTCTGATCCACTCTCCGCCATGAAAGATGGAGGGAGCTCGTTCTCCAAGGTCATATCACTGATAAAAGCGTGTTGAGGGCTGTAAAGGCACACAGTGGACCACAAATTAAAATTTTACACTTTAAATGTAACACCCACGATGCGGCTGTATCTCCCACGTGTCGGAGCACGACTTAGAGGCATAACCGCATTGTAGGCAATGTCGCAAGAGGGGTAATCTTTACACATCCCTTGTACTGAATAAGAAAGAGGTACAGAGATGGCTTACAATCGCCACTTCACAAAATACATAAATATAGCATTACAATCATCCAGATACAATCAAGGTCCGACTACGGAACCAAAATAAAGACAACCCCAAATGCATAAGATCCCCGATCGCCCCCAACTGGGCTCCACTACTGATCGTCTGGAAAGGAAACGTAGTAACGTCCGGAGTCCTCATCAAACTCCCACTTGAGCTCAGTCGCATCTCCCGGAATGGTATCATCGGCACCTGCATCTGGTTTTGGAAGTAATCTGTGAGTCACGGGGACTCAGCAATATCGCACCCTCGCGATCAAGACTATTTAAGCTTATGGGTAGGTAAAAGGTATGAGGTGGAGCTGCAGCAAGCACTAGCATATATGGTGGCTAACATACGCAAAATAGAGCGAGAAGAGAAGGCAAAGCACGTTCGAGAATCTATGATCAAGAAGTGATCCTAGAAATACTTACTTTCAAGCATAACCCGAGACCGTGTTCTCTTCCTGGACTCCGCCGAAAAGAGACCATCACGGCTACACACGTTGTTGATTCATTTTACTTAAGTTTAGTTTCAGGTTTTCTACAACCAGACATTAACAAATTTACATCTGCCCATAACCGAGGGCACGGCTTTCGAAAGTTCAAATCCCTGCAGGGGTGTCCCAACTTAGCCCATCACAAGCTCTCACGGTCAACGAAGGATATTCCTTCTCCCAGGACGGTCCGATCAGACTCGGAATCCCGGTTACAAGACATTTCGACAATGGTAAAACAAGACCAGCAAAGCCGCCCGATGTGCCGACAAATCCCGATAGGAGTCGCACGTATCTCGTTCTCAGGGCACACCGGATAGGTCAAGCTACGAGTAAAACCAACCCTCGAGTTGCCCCGAGGTGACCCCGCAGGCTGCCCATTTCGGACCAACACTCAGAGGAGCACTGGCCCGGGGGGTTTAAAATAAAGATGACCCTTGAGTCCGCGAAACCCAAGGGAAAAAGGCTAGGTGGCAAATGGTAAAACCAAGGTTGGGCCTTGCTGGAGGAGTTTTATTCAAGGCGAACTATCAAGGGGTTCCCATTATAACCCGACCATGTAAGGAACGCAAAATCAAGGAACATAACACCGGTATGACGGAAACTAGGGCGGCAAGAGTGGAACAAAACGCCAGGCATAAGGCCGAGCCTTCCACCCTTTACCAAGTATACAGATGCATTAAAGTAAACAAGATATAATAATGATATCCCAACAATAATCATGTTCCAACAAGGAACAAACTCCAATCTTCGCCTACAACTAGCAACGCTATAAGAGGGGCTGAGCAAAGTGGTAACATAGCCAAACAATGGTTTGCTAGGACAAGGTGGGTTAAAGGTTTGGCATGGAAATATGGGAGGCATGATAAAGCATGTGGTAGGTATCGCAGCATAGGCATAGCAAAAGAGCGAGCAACTAGCAAGCAAAGATAGAAGTGATTTCGAGGGTATGGTCATCTTGCCTGCAAAGTTCTCCGAGTTGACGTAAGCTTGATCCTTGTAAGTGTACTCAACGGGCTCCTCGATCACATACTCGTCTCCTGGCTCTACCCAAAGCAAGAATACAAGCAAAGGGAGACACAATCAACCACGGTGCAATGCGCAAGCAACATGATGCAAAACATGGCATGACATGCGAGATGTGATATGCAATGTATATGCATGCTCCGGAAGGAAAAGATTGAACCAGGCCTCAACTTGGAAAACCAAGAGTGCCGCTGGAAAGGTGAGTTGATTTCGGTCGAAATCGATATAAAGATCACCGGAATCGGATGCACGGTTTGCAAATGGCAAGCAAAACAATAATGGCACAAAGCTGCGATTAACAGCATGATGCCATCTAAATGCATCAAGAAAAATAAACTACTGCACTCTAACATAGCAATAAAGCACATGGAAGTGATCCACTCAAGATGCTTGACAAAAGATGAACACTGAACTACAGCTAAATCACACAATAGCAGGTTCAAACAAGCATGGCAAAAGTGCAAAAGATATCAGATTCACGGACTTCGTGAAAATAACAACATGACAGGATTTAACATCAGGAAGCAATGTTTAGAGCAAGATATCGACATGCTACATGAACATATAGTGGCCAAGTAGGGCATGGCATGAAACTACTCAAAGCATATAACAAAAGTCCCTTACTGATCATAAGCCAAAAGGGATCAGAAAATACAATGGCACCCATATAAACATAGCAAGTTTCGTTAATAGATTCAGACTTGGCAGAAAACTGGACATGGCAAAAACAGAGTTACGTAGGCATGTTTGCGAGCTCGATGCACTCACCACAAGGCATTGCATGACAAACTAAGCATACACCCATCAAGAAGACATGTTCAAGTAGCTAACCATGGCAAGAACAAACTCATAGCATGCATGGATCAACTGCAACAACCTTGGCAAAATTGCATAACATGTAAACAATCTGCCAGGAACATTTTATAGCAAAAATAGAGCAAGATTGAGTCATGCTAGTGTACTCCATAATTGCAAACAAAGACATGGATGGATAGAGCATAACAATATCTCAAAATCATCCTTACTGAACATGCTCAAAAGAGGCAGGGATCACTCTGTAGCCACATGAATACATGGCATAAAAATATCATCAGGGAAATGACTCGGAAGAGTTCTAAGTCCCTGAAATCACCAACATCACGAGAGCTACTTGGCATGCTTGTGCTAGTCACCACAATGATCACAAAAATACATGGCATACACCCCTGTAAAGATGGCATGTCATAGCCCAAAATACATGTAGGGCTCAAGTTCATAGGACGCACACATTAAACATGGCAAAAATGACAAATGTCCATAATCTGTTAAGAAACAGAAACTAACATTATATAGCACTCTTCCAACAACATTTATGGCATCAAGATGAACTCAAACAAGCATGGTTCAATGGAATGAAATGAAGATCACATGCAGATGAACAATTCTATATATTAAAAGCCCAAAACGGAGCTACGGATGCAGAGATACGACATGATGAAGAATGCTTAACAAAATGAACAGGGACGAGGACTTAGAGAAATTTAGACCTCTCCGGCCAGATCTAGGGTTCGGGCGCGGAATCCGAGGTTCATCGGGATCTCCCCGGAGTTGCGTCACGGTGGCCGGAGTTTGCCGGAGAAGAGGAAGGAGAGGTCGGGGAGGTTGGAGGTCTCCGGATCTGGTGAGGCGGCGTGCGGCGGAGGAGAGGCGACCGCGGCGGCGAGGCGGCGTGAGGAGGAGGCGGCGGCCGGAGCGGCAGACCATGGTGGCGCGGGTTGCCGGCGTGCGGAGGCGGTGAGGTCGGTGGACGACGAGGCGGAGGAGCTCCGGCGGAGGGTTTCCCACGGGCGGTGGCAGCGGAACGGGCCGAGCGGGCCCCACCTCGGCCCGGCGGGCCAGCGCGCGGGTGGCGGCGCGGGGATGTGGGCGCGGGGCGGTAGCGAATCCAGAGATGACACGTGGCGGCGGCGGGCGACAGGAGTTTTGTCCGGCGGTGCCCGGACACGTCCGACAGTGCGGAGGGGAGAGGGAGCTAGGATTTCATCCGGGATTTTTGGGGGAAGGCTCCTATTTATACATAGAAGGAGCTAGGAGACTCCAAATGGAGTGTGGTTTTCGGCCACGCGATCATGATCGAACGACCGAGAGGATGGAGGGGGTTTAGGTGGGTTTTGGGCCACTTTGGAGAGGTGTTGGGCTGCAACACACATGAGGCCTTTACGGTTCCTCGGTTAACCGTTGGAGTATCAAACGAAGTCCAAATGGCACGAAACTTGACAGGAGGTCTACCGGTAGTATATCAAGGTCGCTTGGCAAGCCTTGGTCCAATCTAGAATGTTTAACACCCGCAGACGAGAAGAGGCAAAAGGGAACACCGGAGGACGTAGGAGTGTTGGAATGCAAAACGGACAACGGGGAAAATGCTCGGATGCATGAAACGAACACGTATGAAAATGCGATGCACATGATGACATGATATGAGATGCATGACCTGGACAAAATGCAAAACGAAGACAAAACCCAACCACGAGGGAATATCATAACTTAGTGCCGAAAATGGCAAGAGTTGGAATACAAATATGGCAAGTTACATACGGGGTGTTACAACACTCCACCACTACGAAAGGATCTCGTCCCGAGATCTAGGACTGGAAAAACTCCGGGTATTCGGAACGGAGGTGGTCCTCGCATTCCCAGGTGGCTTCACGGTCGGAATGATGTGACCACTTCACTTTCAGGAATTTGATAGACTTGTTGCGAGTCTTGCGCTCAGTTTCCTCAAGAATAGCAACGGGATGCTCATGATAAGACAGGTCTTCTTGGAGATCAATCTCTTCGAAGTTGATGGTGCGATCAGGAGTCTTGAAACACTTGCGAAGCTGAGACACGTGAAACACGTCGTGCACATTTGCAAAGTTGGATGGAAGCTCAAGTTGATAGGCGAGATCGCCTCTTTTGCCAATGATCTTGAAAGGACCCACGTATCTAGGGGCAAGCTTCCCTTTGATACCGAAGCGACGAGTACCTTTCATTAGAGAGATGCGAAGGTAGACATGGTCTCCGATCTCGAAAGCCAAGTCACGATGCTTGCTATCATAGTAACTCTTTTGGCACGATTGCGCGGCTTTGAGATTTTCACGAATGGCTTTGCACATTTCTTCAGCCTCTGTATCAAGTCATTGCCAAGAAGTTGGCGTTCACCAGTCTCTGACCAGCTAAGAGGAGTACATCACTTTCTGCCATAGAGAATCTCGAATGGGGCCTTGCCCGAACTCGCTTGGAAGCTGTTGTTGTAGGAGAACTCGGCATATGGAAGACAATCTTCCCACTTCATACCAAAAGAAATGACACATGCCCTGAGCATATTTTTAAGAATTTGATTGACTCGCTCGACTTGGTCACTAGTTTGAGGATGAAAAGCTATGCTGAAGCGAATGTTGGTGCCCATGGCCTTCTGGAAGGAGTCCCAAAACTTGGAACTAAATATGCTTCCACGATCTGAAGATATCAACTACAGAATGCCGTGCAAAGAGACAATCCTGGAGGTATATAGCTCTGCCAACTAAGCTGCTGTGATAGATTCTTTGATAGGAAGAAAATGAGCCACTTTAGTGAGCTTGTCGATGACAACGAAGATAGCATCATTGCCACGCTTGGACTTTGGAAATCCAGTAACGAAGTCCATCTCAATATGGTCAAACTTCCATTCTGGAATGGCAAGAGGTTGGAGGAGACCAGCTGGTCGTTGGTGTTCTGCTTTCACTCTTCTGCAGACATCACATTCATTCACGAACTGAGCAATCTCGCGCTTCATTCGAGTCCACCAATATGACTGCTTAAGGTCATGGTACATCTTTGTACTTCCAGGATGAATAGAAAGGAGTGAATTTTGAGCCTCATTCATAATGACTTTACGAAGGTCACCCTTAGGAACAACAATGTGATCCTCGAAGAATAGAGTATCCTTGTCGTCAAGGCGATAGCACTTATACTTGGGTTGGCTCTTGGCAATCCCAATCTTCACCTTCTTCACCATTGCATCAAGAAGTTGAGCCTCACGAATCTGATCTTCCAAAGTAGGAGAGACTTGGAGGTTGGCAAGGAATCCTTGAGGTACAACTTGGAGATTAAGTTTGCGGAAAGCTTCACAAAGCTCCTGTTGGTAGGGCTTGAGAATCAAACTATTGCATAAGCCTTCCTGCTCAAAGCGTCAACAATGACATTGGCCTTGCTTGGAGTATATTCAATACTCGGATTATACTCTTGAATCATTTCGACCCAACGAGTCTGCCTAAGGTTGAGGTTTGGCTGTGTGAAGATGTACTTGAGACTCTTATGATCAGTGAAGATGTCCACTTTCCTTCCCAACAAGAGATGTCTCCATGTTAAAAGATCATGGACAACTGCTGCCAACTCGAGGTCATGAGTGGGGTAGTTCTTTTCGTTGGGCTTCAACTGACGAGAGGTATAGGCCACAACTTTCTTCTCTTGCATTAACACAACACCGAGACCTTGAAGGGAAGCATCACAGAAAACCTCAAATGGTTTGGATTCATCAGGAGGAGTCAGAACTAGAGCTGTGACTAACTTCTCTTTGAGGGTGTTGAAAGCGATGTCACATTCAGGCGTCCAGACATACTTCACATGCTTCTGGAGAAGGTTGGAAAGAGGCTTCACGATCTTAGAGAAATTCTCAACGAACCTTCAACAATAGCTTGCGAGCCCAAGGAAGCTGCGGAGTTGCTTCACATTCTGAGGTGGTTCCCAATTCACAATTGCAGACACCTTCTCAGGATTAACAGCTATGCCCTTGGAGGAGATGATATGTCCAAGGTAGAGAACCTCATCGAGCCAAAACTCGCACTTTGAAAACTTCGCATAGAACTGGTGTTCTCTGAGTTTGTCCAGCACCAATCTCAAGTGCTTGGCATGATCCTCCTTGTTCTTGGAAAAGACCAAAATTTCATCGAGATAGACCAAGACGAAGTCATTTGTGTAGGGGTTGAAGATGAAGTTCATCATGCGAGAGAATGTTGGAGGAGCGTTGACAAGGCCGAAAGACATGATAGTGTATTCATATGAACCATAGCTTGTTCTGAAAGCTGTCTTGGGGATGTCTTGTTCACCAATGTGAATTTGATGATAGCCCATACGGAGGTCAAGCTTGGAGAATACTTGAGCACCTTTGAGTTGTTCGAAAAGCTCATTGATGTTGGGAAGTGGGTACTTGTTCTTTATGGTCTTCTTATTCAATGCACGGTAGTCGACACAAAGTCGGTCCGTTCCATCCTTCTTCTTGACAAAAAGAACACCACAACCCCATGGAGAAGAACTTGGTCGGGTCAGACCCACACGCTCTTGAATATCGAGTTGTTTCTTTAGCTTCTTCAACTCTTCAGGTCCAAGCTTGTAAGGACGTTTGCAAACAGGTTCTGTGCCAGGCTCAAGATCAATGACGAATTCAACTGGCCGGTGAGGAGGTATTCCTAGAAGCTCTTCTGGAAAGACGTCTTGATATTCACAAACGACTAGAATCTGAGAGATGGCATCCAACTCTCCCTTCTCATTGAGAGAAAATAGTCGAATGGTATCATCACGAGCGGCAAAGACGATCACATCCTCAGACGAGTGTGTCAATTGAATCTGCCTGGCAACACAATCAAGTTGAGCCTTGTGCTTAGAAAGCCAGTCCATGCTGAGAATTAGATCAATATCCGAGTTACCAAGGACCATTGGAGAAGACAGAAACTTATAGTCACCCATCTTGATAGAAACCTCCGGAACCATGTAGCTTGCGTGCAAGCATTTACCTGGTGAGACAACTGCTAACAGACTAGGCAAATCTTGGAAAGCCAACTCATGCTTAGATGCAAATGGTCTTGAGATGAAATAATGCGATGCACTAGTATCAAAAAGGACTTTTGCAGGAATATCATTAACAGGAAGGTTACCTGAGGGAGTCCTGGATTAGGGGGTCTCCGGACAGCCAGACTATATCCTTTGGCCGGACTGTTGGACTATGAAGATACGAGATTGAAGACTTCATCCCGTGTCCGGATGGGACTCTACTTGGCGTGGAAGGCAAGCTAGGCAATACGGATATGTATATCTCCTCCTTTGTAACCGACCTTGTGTAACCCTAGCCCCCTCCGGTGTCTATATAAACCGGAGGGTTTTAGTCCGTAGGACAACAGACAATCATACCATAGGCTAGCTTCTAGGGTTTAACCTCTCCGATCTCGTGGTAGATCAACTCTTGTAATACCCATATTATCAAGTATAATCAAGCAAGACGTAGGGTTTTACCTCCATCAAGAGGGCCCGAACCTGGGTAAAACATCGTGTCCCCTGCCTCCTGTTACCATCCGCCTTAGACGCACAGTTCAGGACCCCCTGCCCGAGATCCGCCGGTTTTGACACCGACATTGGTGCTTTCATTGAGAGTTCCTCTGTGTCGTCATCATTAGGCTTGATGGCTCCTTCAATCATCGATACCGATGCAGTTTAGGGTGAGACTTTTCTCCCCGGATAGAGCTTTGTGTTCGGCGGCTTCGCACTGCGGGCCAACTCGCTTGTCCATCTGGAGCAGATCGAGAGTTACGCCCCTGGCCACCAGGTCAGGTTTGGAAGCTTAAACTACACGGCCGATATCCGCGGAGACTTGATCTTTGACGGATTCGAGCCCCTGCCTAGTGCGCGACACGGTCACGATGAGCATGATTTAGCTTTACCATCGGACAGTGTTCAGGAGATCGCGCCGGCAACCGCTCCGACCCTCAATTCGGAGCCAGTTGTGCCATCCATGGACGGGTGGATAGACCCCGCCACGGAGGCCACACTCTCATCGGCGATCGAGCCGAGTATCGACCTTACCCTTCACGGGAGCCGTGACGCCAAACTACCGGATTCTTCCCCAGCCACGGACTTCGAACCGCCTGCGCCCATGCCTATCGAATCCGACTGGGCGCCGATCATGGAGTTTACCTCCACAGATATTTTCAGCACTCGCCCTTCGGCGACATACTGAACTCATTAAGGTCTCTCTACTTGTCAGGAGAGTCCTGGCCAAACTATGTCCGGCAGGATTGGGATGCGGATGACGAAGAAATTCGCCGCCCACCCACCACCCACTTAGTAGCCACTGTCGACGATTTGACCGACATGCTCAACTTCGACTCCGAAGACATCAACGGCATGGACGATGATGCAGGAGGCGAACAAGAACCACTGCCCACAGGGCACTGGACAACCACCTCGGCATATGACATATATATGGTGGACACACCCAAAGAAGGCAATGGCGACGGGACAACGGAGGATGACCCCTCCAAGAAGCAACCCAAGCGCCGACGTCAGCGGCGCCGCTCTAAGTCTCGCTAAAGCAAAAGCGGTAACACCGGCACAGGAGATAATAGCACTCCGGACAGTGCCGAAGACGACAACAATCCCCTCCAGCAAGATTTAGGGCAGGAGGATGGAGAAGCCAGCCCTCCCGAGAGAGCGGCAGATGGAGAGGCGGAGGATGATAATTACATGCCTCCCTCCAAAGACGAGGCAAGCCTCGACGATGACGAATTCATCGTGCCTGAGGATCCCGTCGAACAAGAGCGCTTCAAGCGCTGGCTTATAGCCACAGAAAATATCCTTAAGAAAAAGCAACAGCAGCTTCAAGTTGATCAAGATTTGCTAGCTGACAGATGGACTGAAGTCCTTGCGGCCGAGGAATATAAACTCGAACGCCCCTCCAAGAGTTACCCAAAGCGCAGGTTACTACCCCGACTGGAGGAGGAAGCACCAAAACCTACATATCCAGCATATGACGCGGCTGATCGGCCACCTCATGGCCGCAACAAAGAGGCATTCCAGCCAAAAGTTCAGCCCGCACCCCGACGCCACTCAAATAAAATTACCAAGACATGGGGAAATATGCCAGACCTGCGAGACGTATTGGAGGACAAAGAAAAACACGTAAGATCGATCTATGGATCACGAGGGCGCGCCACTATGCGAGACGATAACCGTCACGCCGGATAGAGTAAAAGTAAGTCCGACCGGGCCGAACACAATGGACAAGACTCATTTGAGCTGCGTCGCGATATAGCCCAGTACAGAGGCGCCACACACCCCCTATGCTTCACAGACGAAGTAATGGATCATCAAATCCCAGAGGGTTTCAAACCTGTAAATATAGAATCATACGATGGCACAACAAATCCTGCGGTATGGATCGAGGACTTCCTCCTGCACATCCACATGGCCCGCGGTGACGATCTACACGCCATCAAATACCTCCCACTTAAACTCAAAGAACCAGCTCGGCATTGGCTCAACAGCCTGCCAGCAGAATCCATTGGTTGTTGGGAAGATCTGGAAGCCGCATTCCTTGACAACTTCCAGGGCACTTATGTGCGACCACCAGATGCCGATGACTTAAGCCACATAATTCAGCAGCCAAAGGAATCGGCCAGGCAATTCTGGACACGGTTCCTAACAAAGAAAAATCAAATTGTTGACTGTCCGGATGCAGAGGCCCTAGCAGCTTTTAAGCACAACATCCGCGTCGAGTGGCTCGCCCGGCACCTTGGCCAGGAAAAGCCGAAATCTATGGCAGCCCTCACGACACTCATGACCCGCTTTTGCGCGGGAAAAGACAGCTGGCTGGCTCGCAGCAATAACATATCAAAGAACCATGGTACTTCGGATACCAAGGATGGTAATGGCAGGTCACGTCGCAACAAACACAAGCGCCGCATTAACAACGACAATACCGAGGATATGGCAGTCAATGCCAGATTCAAAGGCTCTAAACTCGGTCAGCGGAAAAAGCCATTCAAAAGAAGCACTCCGGGCCCGTCTAGTTTGGACCGTATACTCGATCGCTCGTGTCAAATACACGTCACCCCCGACAAGCCAGCCAACCACACCAACAGGGATTGTTGGGTGTTCAAGCAGGCCGGCAAGTTAAATGCCGAAAACAAAGATAAGGGGTCACATAGCGATGACGAGGAGGAGCCCCGGTAGCCGAACACCGGAGGACAGAAGAGGTTCCCCACACAAGTGCGGACGGTGAACATGATATACGCAACCCACATCCCCAAGAGGGAGCGGAAGCGTGCGCTAAGGGACGTATATGCATTGGAGCCAGTCGCCGCAAAGTTCAACCCATGGTCCTCTTGTCCGATCACCTTCGATCGCAGGGACCACCCCACTAGTATCCGTCATGGCGGATTCGTCGCACTGGTCCTAGACCCAATCATTGACGGATTTCACCTCACTCGAGTCCTTATGGACGGTGGCAGCAGCCTAAACCTGCTTTATCAGGACACAGTGCGCAAAATGGGTATAACCCCACAAGGATCAAACCCACAAAAACGACCTTCAAAGGCGTCATACCAGGTGTAGAGGCCCATTGCACAGGCTCAGTCACAATGGAAGTGGTCTTCGGATCCCCGGATAACTTCCGAAGCGAGGAGTTAATCTTCGATATAGTCCCGTTCCGCAGTGGCTATCACGCACTGCTTGGGCAAACCGCATTCGCGAGATTCAATGTTGTACCGCACTATGCATCTCTCAAGCTCAAGATGCCAGGACCTCGGGGGGTCATCATAGTCAATGGAAACACAGAGCGCTCTCTCCGTACGGATGAGCACGCTGCGGCCCTCGCAGTAGAAGCGCAAAGCAGCCTCTTAAGGCAATCCACCAGTTCGGCGATTCAAGACCCGGACACCTTCAAGCGCGCCCAGAGTAACCGGCAACAAGACCGCCTGGCATGTTCCGAGCTTGCATAGCAATGCGGCCCCCACCCCAGTACCAGCCAAACGGCGAAATCTATGCCACGCATACATAATTACGCATTAAAAATACCATGGGCACAGGTGGGGAGGGGGGCACGACTACGGCACGCCCCAAGACGCGGCTCAACTGCACTAGGGGCTTCCCGCCTTGTTATTTTTCTCTCTTTCAGGACTTTAATCTCTGGAAACCCCGTCCGGCAGTACGGTTGTCGGACACACGATGCAACAACCAAGGAGGCAGAAAGCTATGTCGCACCACGGAACTCCCAGGTGGTCTCTGACAACGAGTGAAATACCTGTTATAAATGACATTCCTCAGCTTGCCCTTGGAGGGGACATGTCAAATAGTCCTACTTTTTGCTTATCGCACTAATTGTATCATTCTGCTTCGACGCACCTTTTTGAATAAACAATGCATAGCACTAGACTATTACCGCATTCTCTATTCTCTCTTTTTTATACATATATATATGTTCATTCATGACATTCAGCACCCGTACACTCTGGTACGGCCAATACGCCAGGGGCTTAAGCGTACCCCATAATACGGCGTGAGAAGTCCGAACACTTTGACAGTGCGGCACCCCGAACTTATAGCATTATATGCATCATCTTCGAATCATGTCTTGGGTCAATAGTTGGGTTTGCCCGGCTCCCATGTTTTGGTACCTTACGTTCCGCTATATCGGCTAAGGTAGCACTGGGAGAACTACTACGATTGTGCCCCGGTTCAGCTGGGCTAAGCACCTCAGTAGAGAAAGATAAAACTGACTGTCATGATAAGGCGAGAGACTGGTCGCTGTTCGAGAGGTTTCGAGTCCCTAAAGACTTATGCCGCTTAGAGCGAGGAGTTGGCTTTGTCCGGCTTAAGGCGAGTATAGCGCCCCGAATTCGGCCTTCCGAATACTAGGGGCTTTGCCAAAATTTAAAATTATAGAATTCTATGGCTAAGTGAGAGTGATAAAGCATTATAGTCCGGTTGCCTTTTTCGTTGTGCTGAGCACCTCCCTCGAAGGACCCAACAATGGGAAAAGAGTGCTTAGGTTTATCCCGAACACCCTAGCACTCGTGGCATGGGGGCAGAAGCCGACGACTGGCCATCTCTCAGATTTGATAAACGGACGAACAAAAGGTAATATTTTAAATTCAAACAAGCATTGCATAGCGCAGATGAACAAGTTTTCATAATACAGGATCACACGAGCAAGTTCATTCAAACATCTTTCGCACACTCGTCCGCTACAGGATGGGCACCCTTCAGGACACCCTCATAATACATCTCGGGGTGGCGATGCTCCTTGCCCTGCGGCGGCCCCTCCTTCACCAGCTTCTCGGTGTCCAGCTTGGCCCAGTGCACCTTCGCACGGGAAAAGGCCTGGCGTGCACCTTCGAAGCAGACGGACCGCTTTATGGCCTCCAGCCGTGGGCAGGCATCTACAAGCCGCCTCACCAGGCCAAAGTAGCTATTGGGAAGGGAGTCGCCAGGCCACATCCGGACTATAAAGCCCTTCATGGCCTGTTCGGCCGCCTTGTGCAGCTCGACCAGTTGCTTCAGCTGGTAGCTCATAGGCATTGGGTGTTCGGTCCTAGTATACTGAGACCAGAACAGCTTCTCCGTCGAGCTTCCCTCCTCGGCCTGGTAAAATTTCACGGCATCCGACCCGCTGCGGGGCAAATCTACGAATGCTCCCGGAGAGCTCCGGACTCGGGTAAGTAACAAGTAATTTACTTTCACATGCTTGCTTTGCATATTGAATGCCTTACCCACCGTTATCCTCCTCATCGCCTCAATCTCCTGGAGGGCCTTTTGGGCTTCGGCCTTGGCATGCTTTGTGCTCTCAAGGGCCGCGGCAAGCTCGGACTCTCGCGTCTTCGAGTCAAGCTCCAAAGCCTCGTGCTTCTTCACAAGAGCCTGGAGCTCTTGCTGCACCTCGCCCACCCGTGCCTCTTGTTTCTCCCGCTCGGTGCGCTCCTTGGCCGCTTTGTCTTTGGCCTCGGACAGCGCTTGCTTCAGGGTCGCCACTTGGGTTGTGGCCCCTGGCACATTCATGATGATCGTGTCATTTCGCAACCACATTTTCTTTTATATATATAGACAAGGTATTACTTACCTTTGTTCTCCTCGAGCTGCCTCTTGGCAAGACCGAGCTCTTTCTCGGACCCCTCGAGGTCCTGCTTCAGTGCGGCGACCTCCGCAGTCAGTGCGGCAGAGGTCAGTAGCGAAGCCTGCATACGCATACAGACATACTTATATTAGACTCCTGCATATATTATTTGATCCTCTATTCGGCTTTTGTTTGTGAACACCAAACAGAGCATCAGGGGCTACTGTCTATGCGGTAATATTTTTCCTATATTTAAATACTTACCTCAAAGCCTGTTAGAAGGCTGGCACAGGCTTTAGTCAGTCCGCTCTTGGCGGACTGAACCTTCTTGATCACCGCACTCATAATAGTGCGGTGCTCTTCGTCGATGGAAGCGCCGCAAAGCGCTCCCAGCAGGCTGTCTGGTGCCTCTGGATGGACAAAGGTCACCAGCATGGGCGGCTTGCCCCTTTTGGAAGGGGGCCGCCTGCCTGAGTCCGGAACCACTGGAGGTTCCGGCGCGGTGTTCGGCTGAGAGCTGAACCTGGAGCCCCGGGGAGCCTTGCTCCCTTTGCTCCTGGAGTCTGGAAGGTCGCCTTGAGGCGCCTCCGGGACTGTCTCCCCCTGGCTTGGTGCCCCCTGAGACAGTACCTCGGCATTGTCCGTAGGGCAAGGAGAGGTGGCGGTTGGAAGTGTATCACTATTCATGTCCGACGAGTCCAAGAAACCGTCCGACGATGATACATCGATACGGGCTTGGGGCGGACTGCATAATCATATTCGATGTTAGGAGAAGCAGTGCGACAAAGGTATGCTATGAATTACTCTGGTATCCGAATACTTACGACTTCGCTAGGGGCTTGGCCCTGAGAAGCCACTCATCTTCGCCGTTGGCGGCGGTGGTGGAGCAGTCCGGAAGGAGAGTCCTTCCCTTCTTGGACCCCTCAGCCTCCCCGGTTGGGGCGGCCTTCCTTTTCTTGTCTCCCCGGCTGGAGGGGGAGAATCTTCATCTTTCTTCTCCTCGTTTTCGTGGGAGGAGTGCGTCTCGAAGTTATCGGACGATGAGTCCGATACCACTGGCATCGGGAACTCTTTCGGGTTCCCTTGGCCTTCTTCTTGGTCTTATCCGGCACCTCATAAGGAGCCAGAGTCCGCATCTCCGTCAAGAGAGCGTCCGCAGGGTCTTCGGGCAGAGAGGCCGGACAGTTGATCTGCTCCGATGTCTCCACCCAGTCCTGTCAAAGGCATGAGAGCTCAGACCCCGCACATTATTAAGCTATGGGAAATAAACACCCTATCAGATGTACAGAACTTACCGGATTCGCAGAACGCTTTGCGCTTAGCCCACGGTCCTCAGTAAGAGAAGGAGGGACCTCGGCGCCCTTGAACAGCACCCTCCAGACGTCTTTATGCGTCGTGTCGAAGAGCTCGCTTAGAGTTTGGTGCCGGGCCGGATCAAACTCCCATAAGTTGAAATCCCGTTGTTGACATGGGAGGATCCGGTGGAAGAGCATGACCTGGACTATGTTGACAAGCTTAAGTTTCTTTCTTATCATGTTCCAGATACACTTTTGGAGTCTGTCCAGCTCTACCGATGAACCCCACGACAGGCCCTTCTCCTTCCAGGAAGTGAGTCGCGTGGGGATTCCGGATCCAAACTCGGGGGCCACCACCCAGTTGGTGTCGCGCGGCTCGGTGATGTAGAACCACCCCGATTGCCACCCCTTTATGGTCTCCACGAAGGAGCCCTCGAGCCATATAACGTTGGGCATTTTGCCCACCATGGCTCCGCCGCATTCCACTTGTTGGCCGCCCACCACCTTCGGCTTAATATTGAAGGTCTTCAGCCACAGACCGAAGTGGGCCGGATGCGGAGGAAAGCCTCGCACACGTCGATGAACACCGAGATGTTGAGGATGAAATTCGGGGCCATATCATGAAAGTCCAGTCCATAATAGAACATGAGGCCACGGACGAATGGATTGAGGGGAAACTCCAATCCGCGGACGAAATGGGGGAGGAAAAAACCACCCTTTCATGAGGTTCTAGGGTAGGGATGATCTGCCCCGCGGCTGGCAGCCGGTGCGCGATATCCGCGGCTAAGTATCTGGCTCCACGTAGCTTTTTGATGTGTCCCTCCGTGACAGAGGAGGCCATCCACTTGCCTCCTGCTCCGGACATGTTTGGAGAGAGTTGAGGAGAAGGATGCGGACTTGGGCACTGGAGCTCGAGTGCGCGAGAATGAATGAGCAAGGAGGAAGAAGGCGTGGGTAGAAAGAGGTGAGATCTTATCCCTTTATAAGTGCGGACTAAACTATGCGCCCCCACTTGCCTGGTAAAACTCGCTTATCCCCCAAGCGCCGTAATTGATGGCGCGGTTGGGTTACCCACGTCCGTATTGATGAGAATCCCGTAATAAGGGGAACACGATCTCTGCTTTGACAAGACGTGTCAAGAAACTGCCTCGCGTTATGTGCAGGGGCTGGTTAAAGAAAAACGGTTTAAATAATTACCGGGCCGTGGCGTGAGGTCATGCTGCCAAAACGTGTCAGCAGATTAGATTTGTGGTAATATTATTCTCTCTACGGTGGTATGTGGAACTTATTTTGCAGGGTCAGACACTATCCTTGTACTCAAATTCTTTCGTGGTGTATTTGGAGGAGGAACCCGCCTTGCAATGCCGAAGACAACACTGCGTGCCGGACTCGTTGTCATTGAAGCCTGGTTCAGGGGCTACTGAGGGAGTCCTGGATTAGCGGGTCTCCGGACAGCCAGACTATATCCTTTGGCCGTACTGTTGGACTATGAAGATACGAGATTGAAGACTTCGTCCCGTGTCCGGATGGGACTCTACTTGGCATGGAAGGCAAGCTAGGCAATACGGATATGTATATCTCCTCCTTTGTAACCGACCTTGTGTAACCCTAGCCCCCTCCGGTGTCTATATAAACCGGAGGGTTTTAGTCCATAGGACAACAGACAATCATACCATAGGCTAGCTTCTAGGGTTTAGCCTCTCCGATCTCGTGGTAGATCAACTCTTGTAATACCCATATTATCAAGTATAATCAAGCAAGACGTAGGGTTTTACCTCCATCAAGAGGACCCGAACCTGGGTAAAACATCATGTCCCCTGCCTCATGTTACCATCCGCCTTAGACGCACAGTTCGGGACCCCCTGCCCGAGATCTGCCGGTTTTGACACCGACATTACCCATGATCACTTCTGACGAGTCCTCTGCCTGAGCTGCATTCATCATGTTGACCTTTGCAAACTTGGGATTATGCTTGACCACTGCATTACTAGCAGATCTCACAGGAGGAGGAGGAGGAGGAAGCCGCCTCTGGTTGAAGCATTTGTTTGCATAGTGACCCTTCTGCTGACACTTGTTGCACGTGACCTCTGAGAGCGGACGGTGATACAGAGCACTTGACCTTGGAGCATGAGACGAAGCCTTGTTCTGAAAGCCTGGGTTGGGTGGGTGGGAAGATTCATTGCCACCTTTGCTCTTCTGCTGATAAGGCTGATGGAACGGAGGAGGAGGAGGCAACCAATACTTTTGCTGCTTAGCTTCCACTTGAGTTGAAGAAGAAGGAGTTGCATCCCTGACTCTCTTCTTGGAAGCATCGCACTTGAGCTGAGCAGCCTCTTGCTTTGCCATGTTGTAGAATTTATCATACTTTTTCGGCTCAAAAAGCACAAGGGCTAGTTGCATATCTTCTCTGAGGCCACCTCTGGACTGATAAATCATGCTCTTCTCGTCAGGGACGTCTTGCTTGGCGAAGCGAGCGAGCTTCTGGAACATGATGTTGTATTGGTAAACAGACAAGCTGCCTTGCTTCAGATTGCGGAACTCCTCACGCTTGCTCTCAACAACATTCCGAGGAATGTGGTGAGCTCTGAAGTCTTGGCGGAAATCACCCCAGGTAATCACACGACCTCCTCTGGAATCTTTGTATTGCTGATACCACTTTGCAGCTTGGTCTTTGAGTTGGAACGAGGCAAACTTGACAAAGTCCTCAGGCCTGATGTTGCTGCACTCGAAATGTTTGCAGATATCCACGAGCCAATCATCAGTGTGTGTGGCCTCGACTCAGTTACTGAAGGTCTTTGGCTAGTTTGCGAGGAACTGGTTGAGTGTAGCAAACTGAGTTTGATTGTTGCCATGGCCTTGATTTCCTTGGTTGCGCTCTTGCAAGAGTTGCATAATCAGCTGCGTGTTGGCGTTGGTAGCGGCCATCACAGCTTGCGATGCCTCCGGAGGTGGAGGTGGTGGCGGTGGTTCCGAATTCTGACGCGTTGGAGGAGCCATCCTGAAGAGGGTGACATCCGTTAGCATCTTGAAAGACATATATTCAAGCTAAATCAAATGGATCGGAATTGCAACATATAGCCTTAACATTCGAACAAAAATGAACGAAGGAATTCCAATTAAATGGTCGCACTTCCATAAATTGAGAAGCCACTTAGAGGTAGATGAATAAAACAACAAGGTACGGACATGAACAAATACTTGGTAAGGATTACCCAACCACAAACCAAATATCTGCGGAACAAATACTAGAGCTACATGAATTCCCACCAATGAAACTCCCGAAACTTTCCGGTTATGCAATCAGGTGTTGGGGATACAGGGGAAGCATAATATCTCACCCAAAACTAGCAAATCCTACATCCAGCTGTACCCATCCTTCAACATATAACCAAGAAACCTTCGGAAATCATTTACCTCAACCTTCGAAAAGCATCCGTTATACGAGTTATGGCAATACTCCCGAACTCCCGCCCCAGTACTGGGTGGCGTCGAGGTTATCTCACCATCAACTGCATAAAAGAGCTTTTTGATGTCGGCGAAACTCAGGTATTCCAGAACTGCAACGATAAAATTATGACGACAACACCTCAGAGCTCAACTCCCCGGGACACTGCCACAACCCCTAAATGTCAGGAGGCACCAAGAACAATGTTCTCGTCACAAAACCATTAGAACAATTCCAAGATACCCGCGTGATCCTAAAAAAATTAGTGAAATTTGAGAAGAGAAGAGTCAAAACTGTACGTCAGGATGCCTCACCAGAGCGACGAAGGGACTGAGGAGTAAAAAGAATCCTACTCTCCGATATATATATAATCCTAAAAGACTCAAAAGATTTTTCTAGACTCAACAACTCCATTGATTCGATCAAGCAGGGGGCTCCTAAGTCGGGGAAGGCTCTGATTACCAACTTGTAACACCCACGATGCGGCTATATCTCCCACGTGTCGGAGCACGACTTAGAGGCATAACCGCATTGTAGGCAATGTCGCAAGAGGGGTAATCTTTACACATCCCATGTACTGAATAAGAAAGAGGTACAGAGTTGGCTTACAATCGCCACTTCACACAATACATAAATATAGCATTACAATCATCCAGATACAATCAAGGTCCGACTACGGAACCAAAATAAAGACAACCCCAAATGCATAAGATCCCCGATCGCCCCAAACTGGGCACCACTACTGATCGTATGGAAAGAAATCGTAGTAACGTCCTGAGTCCTCATCGAACTCCCACTTGAGCTCAGCCGCATCTCCTGGAATGGTATCATCGGCACCTGTATCTGGTTTTGGAAGTAATCTGTGAGTCACGGGGACTCAGCAATCTCGCACCCTCGCGATGAAGACTATTTAAGCTTATGGGTAGGTAAAAGGTATGAGGTGGGGCTGCAGCAAGAACTAGCATATATGGTGGCTAACATACGCAAAAGAGAGCGAGAAGAGAAGGCAAAGCACGTTCGAGAATCTATGATCATGAAGTGATCCTAGAAATACTTACGTTCAAGCATAACCCGAGACCGTGTTCTCTTCCCGGACTCCGCCGAAAAGAGACCATCACGGCTACACACGTTGTTGATTCATTTTACTTAAGTTTACTTTCAGGTTTTCTACAGCCGGACATTAACAAATTCCCATCTGCCCATAACCGCGGGCACGGCTTTCGAAAGTTCAAATCCCTGCAGGGGTGTCCCAACTTAGCCCATCACAAGCTCTCACGGTCAACGAAGGATATTCCTTCTCCCAGGATGGTCCGATCAGACTCGGAATCTCGGTTACAAGACATTTCGACAATGGTAAAACAAGACCAGCAAAGCCGCCCGATGTGCTGACAAATACCGATAGGAGTCACACGTATCTCGTTCTCAGGGCACACCGGATAGGTCAAGCTACGAGTAAAACCAAACCTCGAGTTGCCCCGAGGTGGCCCCGCAGGCTGCCCATTTCAGACCAACACTCAGAGGTGCACTAGCCCGGGGGGGATTGAAATAAAGATGACCCTTGAGTCCGCGAAACCCAAGGGAAAAAGGCTAGGTGGCAAATGGTAAAACCAAGGTTGGGCCTTGCTGGAGGAGTTTTATTCAAGGCGAACTGTCAAGGGGTTCCCATTATAACCCGACCGTGTAAGGAACGCAAAATCAAGGAACATAACACCGGTATGACGGAAACTAGGGCGACAAGAGTGGAACAAAACGCCAGGCATAAGGCCGAGCCTTCCACCCTTTACCAAGTATATAGATGCATTAAAGTAAACAAGATATAATAATGATATCCCAACAATAATCATGTTCCAACAAGGAACAAACTCCAATCTTCGCCTGCAACTAACAACGCTATAAGAGGGGTTGAGCAAAGCGGTAACATAGCCAAACAACATTTTGCTGGGACAAGGTGGGTTAAAGGTTTGACATGGCAATATGGGAGGCATGATAAAGCATGTGGTAGGTATTGCGGCATAGGCATAGCAAAAGAGCGAGCAACTAGCAAGCAAAGATAGTAGTGATTTCGAGGGTATGATCATCTTGCCTCCAAAGTTCTCCGAGATGACGTAAGCTTGATCCTCGTAAGCGTACTCAATGGGCTCCTCGATCATGTACTCGTCTCCCGGGTCTACCCAAAGCAAGAACACAAGCAAAGGGAGACACAATCAACCACGGTGCAATGCGTAAGCAACATGATGCAAAACATGGCATGACATGCGGGATGTGATATGCAATGCATATGCATGCTCCGGAAGGAAAAGATTGAACCAGACCTCAACTTGGCAAACCAAGAGTGCCGCTGGAAAGGTGAGTTGATTTCGGTCGAAATCAATATAAAGATCACCGGAATCGGATGCACGGTTTGCAAATGGCAAGCAAAACAATAATGGCATAAAGCTGCGATTAACAGCATGATGCCATCTAAATGCATCAAGAAAAATAAGCTACTGCACTCTAACATAGCAACGAAGCACATAACAGTGATCCACTCAAGATGCTTGACAAAAGATGAACACTGAGATACGGCTAAATCACACAATAGCAGGTTCAAACAAGCATGGCAAAAGTGCAAAAGATATCAGGTTCACAGACTTAGTAAAAATAACAACATGACAGGATTTAACATCAGGAAGCAATGTTCGGAGCAAGATATCGACATGCTACAGGAGCATATCATGGCAAAGCAGGGCATGGCATGAAACTACTCAAAGCATATAACAAAATTCCCTTACTGACCATAAGCCAAAAGGGATCAGAAAATACAATGGCACCCATATAAACATAGCAAGTTTCGTTAACAGATTCAGACTTAGCAAAAAACTGGACATTGCAAAAACAGAGTTACGTAGGCATGTTTGCAAGCTCAATGCACTCACCACAAGGCATTGCATGACAAACTAAGCATACACCCAGCAAGAAGACATGTTCAAGTAGCTAACCATGGCAAGAACAAACTCATAGCATGCATGGATCAACTACAACAACCCTGGCAAAATTGCATAACATGTAAACAATCTGTCAGGAACATTTTATAGCAAAAGGGGAGCAAGATTGAGTCAGGCTAGGGTACTCCATAATTGCAAACAAAGACATGGATGAATAGAGCATAACAATATATCAAAATCATCCTTACTGGACATGCTCAAAAGAGGCATGGATCACTTTGTAGCCACATGAATACATTGCATAAAAATAACATCAGGGAAATGACTTAGAAGAATTCTAAGTCCCTGAAATCAGCAACATCACGAGAGCTACTTTGCATGCTTGTGCTAGTCACCACAATGATCAAAAAAATACATGGTATACACCCCTGTAAAGATGGCATGGCATAGCCCAAAACACATGTAGGGCTCAAGTTCATAGGAGGCACACATTAAACATGGCAAAAATGACAAATGTCCATAATCTGTTAAGAAACAGAAACTAACATTATATAGCACTCTTGCAATAGCATTTAGGGCATCAAGATGAACTCAAACAAGCATGGTGCAATGGAATGAAATGAATATCACATTCAGACGAACAATTCGATATATTACACGCCCAAAACGGAGCTACGGATGCAGAGATACGACATGATGAAGAATGCTTAACAAAATGAACAGGGACGAGAACTTAGAGAAATTTAGACCTCTCCGGCCAGATCTAGCGTTCGGGCGCGGAATCCGAGGTTCGTCGGGATCTCGCCGGAGTTGCGTCGCGGTGGCCGGAGTTTGCCGAAGAAGAGGAAGGAGAGGTCGGGGAGGTTGGAGGTCGCCGGATCCGGCGGGGCGGCGTGCGGCGGAGGAGAGGCGACTGCAATGGCGAGGCGGCGCAAGGAGGAGGCGGCGGCCGGAGCGGCAGACCGCGGTGGCGCGGGTCGCCGGTGTGCGGAGGCGGCGAGGAAGAGGAGCTCGGACGGAGGGTTTCCCGCGGGCGGCGGCGGCGGAACGGGCTGGGCGGGCCCCGCCTGGGCCCGGCGGGCCATCGCGCGGGTGGCGGCGCGGGGATGTGGACGCGGGGCGGCGGCGAATCCGAAGATGACACGTGGCGGCGGCGGGTGGCGGGATTTTTGTCCGGCGGCGCCCGGACACGTCCGCGAGCGCGGAGGGGAGAGGGAGCTAGGATTTCATCCGGGATTTTTGGGGGGAGGCACCTATTTATACATAGAAGGAGCTAGGAGACTCCAAATGAAGTGCGGTTTTCGGCCATGCAATCGTGATCGAACAACCGAGAGGATGGAGGGGGTTTAGGTGGGTTTTGGGCCACTTTGGAGAGGTGTTGGTCTGCAACACACACGAGGCCTTTACGGTTCCTCGGTTAACCGTTGGAGTATCAAACGAAGTCCAAATGGCACGAAACTTGACAGGCGGTCTACCGGTAGTATACCAAGGCCGCTTGGCAAGCCTCGGTCCAATCCGAGAACGTTTAACACCCGCAGACGACAAGAAGCAAAAGGGAACACCGGAAGACGTAGGAGTGTCGGAATGCAAAACGGACAACGGGGAAAATGTTCGGATGCATGAAACAAACACGTATGCAAATGCGATGCACATGATGACATGATATGAGATGCATGACCTGGTCAAAATGCAAAACGAAGACAAAACCCAACCACGAGGGAATATCATAACTTAGTGCCGAAAATGGCAAGAGTTGGAATATAAATATGGCAAGTTACATACGAGGCGTTACATTAAAATATCTTCAGCAAAGCATATTAAGCTTCATTACCTCCTCGGCGGTGGCTTCGCCCTGCGCGGCTGGACGAGATCGTCCTCAGAAGAGTCATAAAGGACGACCTTGGCGGGGATGGATGGCTGCCTGATTTGGACCACAAAGGCCTTTTGGCGCCTCCGGCGCCTCCGAGGAGGCTCGACCTCCTCGATGTCTTCGTATGCCACCCTCTTCCTTTTAGGGGAGGATACCCCTTCCTTCCCGACCTCCTTCTCTGCCTCCTTATGGATGGAGAAAGCCCGAGTGTCCTCGGATCTTGTATCCGAAGGATCTCGGAGGTGGAGTCCTTCCCTCTTTTTCGTTTCCTTCTCCTTCTTGGCCAGAACCTTGTAAGGCGTCATGGTCGAAACAGCCTCGAGCTAAGGGGTCCGCTCCCCCTCTGGTGATAGTGCCAGGCACGATATCTGCTGCGCCTTGGCAAGTCATTTCTAGAAGCGAAAGGGAAAGGCATTATTGGTTTGCGGAATGAGACCTGGAGATGGTAGAAGTAAAACCAACATGAGTTAAGCTACTTTACCTTGGGCGGCCTGAGCTGGTAGAAGAAAAATTGTGCATTTGAAAATTGTTTGTGAATTACAAAAACATACGAAATTTGAACAAAGTTCATGAATGTGGAAAATGTTCTCAAATATAAACAAATTCACAAATTTAAAGTTCAATGATTTTAAATTATTTATGAATTTGAAAATGTTCATGAAATCAAAAAAAATCACCGATTTGGTAAAAAGATCATGAATTAAAAAATCTTCATGAATTTCAAAATCGGTCAGAAATTTAATAATGTTCATAATATAAAATTAATCATCAATACTTATTAAAAAGTTCACACATTTGAAAACAAAACACGAGTTTCAAAAAAAGTAAAGAAATTATAAAAAGCTTCGTGAATTTAAAAAAAATAAAAAATAAAAAAGGGAAAATGCCTTTTGGTGGCCAAGCTACCTGGAGGCCGGTATCTGTGCCGTTGAATGTTTCGCTGATCAGTGCCCCACACATACATGTAGCTGCCGTATTTCAGCAACAATCCTTTTCTTTTTGGGGGGAGGGGGGGGGGCATCATGGCTAGCTTTATAAAATCACAAGATAATTACATCGTTTACTAATTGGCTGATAAGAAAACCCAGAGGTTCATTAGTCCAATTATCATCACTCTTATTACAAAAACTGAATTTAGCTAGCTCATGAGCTACCGAATTAGCATCACGATAACAATGTAAAAAGAGGACCTTCCCTATTGAAGTTGTTGTATCAATGCATTCTGCAAATATTGCAGCTGCTGCATCCCACTATTGATTTTGCCCCTGGCAATAATTCACCACACTCAAAGAATCAGATTCCGCTTCAATTCTGTTAAATCCCAAATTGTTTGCCAAGTTTAAACCATCTCGCATTGCCATGGCCTCAACTGTCGATACATCAGCTGCCACCGGAATGAATCTACATTGAGCAGCAATAAAACGGCCTTTATCGTCCCGTAGGACAGCACCTGTCGCCCCGGATCCCTCCTCTGCATGGTAGGAAGCATCTACGTTTAATTTGATAAATTTCGGTTCCGGGGTCTTTCATTTATGCTCGGTCATTTCAGCGACAAGCCGAGGCCAGCATGGCTAGCTTTATAAAATCACAAGATAATTACATCGTTTACTAATTGGCTGATAAGAAAACCCGAAGGTTCATAGTCCAATTATCATCACTCTTATTACAAAAACTGAATTTAGCTAGCTCATGAGCTACCGAATTAGCAACACGATAACAATGTAAAAAGATGACCTTCCCTATTGAAGTTGTTGTATCAATGCATTCTGCAAATATTGCAGCTGCTGCATCCCACCATTGATTTTGCCCCTGGCAATAATTTACCACACTCAAAGAATCAGATTCCGCTTTAATTCTGTTAAATCCCAAATTGTTTGCCAAGTTTAAACCATCCCGCATTGCCATGGCCTCAACTGTCGATACATCAGCTGCCACCGGAATGAATCTACATTAAGCAGCAATAAAACGGCCTTTATCGTCCCGTAGGACAGCACCTGTCGCCCCGGATCCCTCCTCTGCATGGTAGGAAGCATCTACGTTCAATTTGATAAATTTCGGTACCGGGGTCTTCCATTTATGCTCGGTCATTTCAGCAGCAAGCCTTTTCTAGTACCCCGTGTTGATATTAAACCAACGGTGACAGCTCATGCAGAGGACTCGGTACGGTGGAGCGCGCACAATTGTCATCAAAAGGCCACACATGTTCATAGCGGAGTGTCCCAAGTGAGGTACATGGGATCGACTCGGTGGTCATGTTCCTGTGTGGAGCAGAGAGCTGTTCGAGCTGATCGTTGGGATTTTATGCCGTTGCCAATGGCAGTCTTCCTATTTGTAGCCGAGATGCATTGCAGGCCAGTCATCCCCAACTCAAACACAGCTCTAGCTATGGCGTCTTCATCTTCCTCGGTGCGATCCTGAGCAAGGCAGCAGCACCTGCCGCTCATCCAGTTCACATCGAGACCAACATCAACGGCCAACCCGGCGAGTATTTTGGGAAGCGGTTCTACAAGTGCCCAATCGATTGCGTAAGTACCTGCTGAACTTGCGTACGTCAAACATCAGGCTACGCCCATGAAGATATAACCAAGAAACAGCAACAGCAGAATTCCAATCGCTGATACAGTTAACTCACACTCTTGAACAGAGCACCATGACAAAGTCAGTGCATTACACGATTTTTTTAAACAAGTGATGAACGAGCGAACACAAACATAGAAACAAGCTCACAACTACGCAGGCACAAGCAGTTCGGAAAATCTTCCATTTGACAAACAGCTGATTATTAAGCTAGCAAACTGAATTTCGAGCATCGGCAGTACTGAAAATCAATCTTGAAAATCTTGCTTGGGTTGAAGCAACGACCGATTCCACAGCAGCGATATCTCCCCCTAAAAGATCACTGGCATCCACCCTGGGAACCAATCTGCAACAAACCACAGGAAGTCATCCTTTTCAAATCTAACACGATGGGGCAGTGGAACCAAAAACGATAGCTACCGTAGGAAACATGCTATACAGGCACAACTTGTTCCCAGCTCAAGAACAAACTAGTCTAAATTGAAAGATCGGATGTAGTTTACCCTAATTCGGCTTCCTCGAAGAAAAACTCCACCCCATCCATGGCGATCCGTCGCAAACCCAGCTGCCACGAGAAACGATGAATGGCCGCCGGGCCTAGCGAGGCAGAAAAGCTGTTCGACGTATAGTCATCCTATTAATCACCCAACGACCCACCTACTCGTGCAACATTTAAAACAGCCCGGAGGTACATGACGTCTGTGCAGAAAACAGTGAACATCAGGCCCGTGTGCAAACACAGCACCGGAGATCATGGCACCGATGTATTTCAACTTAATGGCGACTGAATAAGGAAATGGAAATAAAGCAGCACACATTGTAGCGCGATAAACCACTGCCTAGGTACCAGCCTCCAGGTAGCTCGGCCACCAAAACGTCCCTCTCATTTTTTTGCCATATATAATGAAAATATATGATGTGAATGAAAATAGTTGATCATGTATTGAAAAAAATGTTAATCAAGCATTTGAAAAATGTTAACCAAGTATCTGAATTTTTTAATGAAGCATTTGAAAAATGTTAAACCCGTACAGAAAAGTGTTTGTCATGTATATGAAAAATATATATGAAAATGAGGTGTATGAAAATATGTTGGTCATGTATTTAAAAAATCTCAAATGTGTATAAAAAGGTTCCTCGTGTACACAAAAAATTTACAACCTACACTAAATGAAAAGTAGGCATCAAAATCATATATTCTTAAAAGGTTGATTCTATATTTTAAAACATAATAAACATGTATATAAAAATGTTCTTGATGTAAACGAAATATCTACATTCTGTGAAAAATGTCATTGCCTTCAATAAATGTTCAACATGTATTAAAAATGTTGACCTGTTCAAAAAAATGTTAATCTTATACTTGAAAAATGTTAAATATGTATTAGAAATATACTGGATATATTCCATACTGTACAATGTGTATGAAAAAAGTAGACATCCAATAATACAGGTTTTCAACAAGTGTTAATCATGTATTTAAAACTCTAAACATGTATATTAAATATGTTTTTTATGCACACAAAAGATGTTGAATGTCTACTGAAATAACTTGGAATGTGTTAAATAAAAAAGAAACCTATCAAAATTGACAAATAAATAAAAACAAAGAAACCCAATAAAAACCAATAAGAAAGCAAAGAAAACCATACAAGGGAAATGAAACCGAAGAAACCAATGCAAAATAAAGGAAAATAAAGAAAAAAAAGGCGGTGCAAACTGTGAAAGAAACAAAAAAGACGGCAAAAAAACAAAGAAAACTGATGAAGAAACGGAGAAAACCAAAATAAAAACCAGACCAAACCTGTACGTCAACCGCGATAAAACTGCAACTAGCGATCAAACGTAGCCAACATTCGAGAAATAACAATCAAATGGGTCGGCCTAGTTACAACGGGTAATAAAAAACATCCAGACGAGATGAAATTAAGCCACACTGGCTGTAAGCGAGATATAGTCTTCGCGTCTATTCGAGGCTCGATGTTTTGGCTCTTAGGTGCACCTGCACCCGGGGTGAATAGTATTTTTTTTTAATATTTAAAAAATTCAAAAAATTCTGAATTTTTTTTGTGATGCCAGATGCTCATGCGTGTGAAGTCCGTGCCAAAGTTGGTGGAGTTTGGATATTTTAGTAACTCTGAGCTAAAAGGACAAATTTTGAGACTGCAAGCAAGTTTACCGTTTATGTATGGTTTTCATTGATTTGTTTTTTTGCCATGAGCTCCTCAGATGTCCGAACAATCTGAAACTTGGCATGAACATCACGCATTGGAACATCTTCCACCTATAAAAAGTTCATAATTTTTGATTTATTAAATATTTGTTTTGAATTTACTGTTCCACAGGTGTAGATGAGCCCAGGCACCGAATTGAATATTCGGTCTATT
Organism: Triticum aestivum; assembly: GCF_018294505.1. Classification (NCBI taxonomy): domain Eukaryota; kingdom Viridiplantae; phylum Streptophyta; class Magnoliopsida; order Poales; family Poaceae; genus Triticum; species Triticum aestivum. The sequence goes on along the minus strand of NC_057812.1, from coordinate 515,230,552 downwards.
CGGCGCTATCTACATAATAGGATCCCGTGTGCAACTATACTACACTTTTTGCATGAAATAAGCAGGGAAGCTAGGCCGAGCCTGTCTATGGATGGTGACGTGCACAAGTTTGTTTTTTTGCGGAACATGCACAAGATACGCATGTTGATCACAAAGTGTTTTTCCCTTTTTCTCTTAATATGAGAGTAGTATTTATTACCCTTTACTTTTATAACATATTTAATGATAATGAAAATGTGATGTTTTTCAACAAACTATTCACATATTTAAATAAAAAGGGGCAGCCCGGTGCATGTAGCTCCTGCTTGCGCAGGGTCCGGAAAAAGGGTCCGACCAATTTGGGTCTGTAGTACCAAGTCTTTCCTTACATTTCTGTAAGAGGTTGTTTTCAGGACTTGAACCCGTGACCTCATGGTCACAAGGCAGCAGCTTTACCACTACGCCAAGGCTCCCCTTCTATTCACATATTTAAATAAGTATGAAAATAATTATGAACTGTTCATGTATTTCAAAAAATCTTCAAATTTTAAAGGTGTTCACGTAATATCTAAACTTGAATATAGATTTTATAAATTGTTCAAGCCTTTCTAAAATGTTTATGTTATTTTTAGAGGTGTTCCTATTGTTTAAAAAAACATTCATTTAAGTATAATAGTATAAGCTTTTAAAAATAGGTATAACTTCAAAATAATACTCCCTTCGTCCCAAAATTCTTTATTTGTCTAGATACGGATGTATCTAGACAAATCTAAGACAAGAATTTTGGGACGGAGGGAGTACACATTCCAGAAAATTTTCATTTAGTTCAAACAATGTTCACACATTAAAAAAATAATCATATATGTGTAGAAAGTACAAAAAAGGAAATAGTAAACCATAAAAGAAAAGGAGAAAAGGGAAATGAAACGAAAGATGAAATGAAAAATAATAAGAAGCTGATAAAATAAAAACAAAGAACCAAAATAAAACACTCAAAACTTGCAAAAGGACCTCTTCCTGAAAAGGCCCTACACCATACCGCACGAAAAACTGAGATGAGAAGATAAAAAAAACTGAGATGAGAAGAAATCACACCAAAATAAGGAACAAAGAACATAACCCAAGCCGCTTGCTATTGAGCCCGATTCATGCGGAGACACATGGGTGTAGGTGATTCCTCGGACTATATCTAGCAATAAGTTGTATATAACAAGTGTTCACTGTGCACACATGCTAGAAAGCCTTTATTGGGTTTGGGCTTAAATCACATGCACAGCGACGAATAGAGGAGGATTTTGGGCGCTGATATGTCTCGCCTATAGCGAGACAAGAGGAAGTCTTGCTGAAGTCTCGCTGAAGGCGGCCATCATGCCGCTGACGAAAGGCCACAGGCCATATTCTCGTATTTTCTTTTCCTTTTCACGTCTTTTGTTTTTGTTTTTTTGTTTTGTTTTACTTTATTTATGTTTCCAGATACTCTATATTACAAAAAAATACATTACATAAAACATTTCAAAAAAATGTTAATCAAGCATTTAAGATATGTTAAATGAGTATAGAAAAAATGTTTATAATGTATACCAAAAATGAAACAAAAAATATACAACATGAAATGTGTATATAAAAATGTTGAATATGTTTTTTTACTCCAAGGACTTAAAAAATGTTGAAAGAGTGTTAAAAAAATGTTAAAATTGTATTTTAAAAATGTTAAATGTGTATATAAAAAATTGTTGGCCGTGTACTGAAAAAATGTTAAACTTGTATTTGAAAAATGTTAAATGTTTATCAGAAAAATGTTGACCATGTATTCAAATAATGTTAAACTTGTCTTTGAAAAATGTAAATGTGTATCAAAAAAATGTTGACCAAGTTTTCAAAGAATGTTAAGATTGTCTTTGAAAAATATTAAGTGTATATAGAAAAAATGTTGGACATGTATTAAAAAAATGTTAATATTTTTTTTGAAAATGTTAAATGTATATAGAAAAAATGTTGACCATTTACTAAAAAACGTTGATCTTGTATTTGAATTTTTTAAATCAAGGATCTGAAAAATGTCGAATGTGTACAAAGAAAATGTGGACCATGTATTCTAAATATGTTGATCTTTTATTTAAAAATGTTAAACATGTATTAGAAAAATGTGTCAGATATATATACTAAAATGTGTATAGAAAAACAGTAAAAACTGATAGAAAAGAAAAAAACTGAAGAAAAATGAGAAAGAAACAAAAAAATCGAAGAAAAAAGAAAGAAAAGAAAAATCATTGAAAACCAAGAAAGAAAACCAAAGAAAACCAAAGAAAAAATAGAAAAAAAACCTAGTGAATATATACCAATATAAAAAGACCCAAAGGGGTAGATCCAACTGATCTCGGCCATCGAACTAAGTCAATCCAATGACCTAGACTGCTCTAATGGCAAGTGTTAAATGTATTTAACGTGCAATTAATATCATAACAAATATTATACTAATCATAGGATTAACACACAAATAATAGCATACCTAATATCCGTGTGTAATTAATGTATTGCCTAAATATTAACATGCATTGCACATGTGCATTTACTAGTACAAATAAAGAATCAAAGAAAACCGGTGTAAAAACAAAGACTGACAAAAAATCTAGAAAAACCAGTGGAGAAAACCGGCTCTTTACCTCAAGTAGGTTGTGCCTATAATTCCACCACGAACTCCATACAAACCCAGTGGCTACCATCGCTAGCAGGGAGATCCTGGGTTTGAACCCCGGTCTCTCTCCTCTTTTCTCCAGTATTTATTCTATTAAGTGTGTGCCAATAGGCTGGGCGAGTTGCCACGCTAGAGAAAGAAGTCCTTCAGCGAGAGATCCTTCCAATCCAGTTATTGCGAGATATAGTCGCCGCGGAGGATTTCTGCTCCATGTTGGACAAAAAACTGAAACGACGACATGTTCAAAAACATTAATTGGAATACCAGCCCCGATAATAACTGGAATACCCGCTTATTGCTTGATGCTACATTTTGAGTCAATAAAAATGCTCTTTATCGAAAAAATGTGTGTGCTGGTTGGCTTGTGCAAATCGTCGACGACGATCAAATCAAAATGGTGACCTCACTAGATTTGAGGGAACGCTAACGTCAAATCGGTCGGGCGAGAGCTACGCGTACTCTAGTTCTTCACTGGGGAGTATCTTATCTTCCTTCTGAACTTGGCAGATGTATACATGGTGATCCTTGGGTGTGGTGTGCACAACAGTTGTTGTTGTAAAGCGGGACAAGCCGCCACAACCTCCCCACCTCCAGTCCTTCTCCTCCAACCTAGACCCGACTGCCAAAGGTCCCCCACCTCCAACCCTCCTCCCCACCATGTGAGGTCGCCAAGGATGGCGATGGCGAGGCAACCCTCTCGGCGTTCTCAGCAACATTTGATCGGATGTCAGCGTCTTGGTCGTTCCTTCAATCGTCGACCCTAACCTCCATGATAACGCTCTCCTCTGGTCAGTAGCATGGTAGTTTGGGCCAGTCGTGGTTGTCACCTTGACCCCATCCACCTCATCCTCTTTGTCATCACTGGATGGTTCCAGGCTCCCCGTGATGAATCAAGCGATCTGGCATCTCCCTGGTCGCCCTTCATGTGCTGCTAGGCCTCGTCGTTGTGCAGCCCAGTGCTCCCCAAACCATCCACCCTTGGTCGTCTCCGGCCATATCCAGGCGACCCATCGCCGTATCTAGCATCATGTCCCGCTCATGATCGTTTCTCCACCAGACCTGCATATGCCGCCACCGGATCTGACATTATGTTCTCTATCGTGGATGATAGTCATCTATGTAGTTCAGGACATACTCCTCTCCTTGGTGCATGGTGTCTACCTCCATGTCGCTGGGTTGATCACCTCCCTTTTGGATCTTCCTTTCTCTGGCTGGCCGGGCACTGGCCAGCTTGGTTGTGCGGCTTGATAGCTGTGTGGTGTCATCTATGGTCTTCGTCGCATTGCCCCAACATCTCACTCATACATGTTCTAGTGCAGCTGGTTTTGGTGGTTGATGATGTCCCAGTGATGCACGCACCCATTATGGTTGGTCATCCTGATTGTTGTCGGCCCTGTTGCGGAATGTTGAGACCACATGTCGTTGGTGTTTACCTTTCGTAATCAGTTTGGGCAACTAGGGTGCTTTATAGGTTGATGGTCGTAGGCAATTGTCTTCAGTTCCTTAGTTCGTTCTATGGTCTTTTGATGATGTTTGGTTCGTGCCATTTTTAGCGATGTAAGGCCGTGTAATTTCTCAGGTCGTGCCATCTTTCTTGTTGTATCGGTTGTGCCATCTTCGGCGATGAATTCTCTTTCTCTGTCATGGAGTACATGCATCTCTCTTGCATGGTTTGAAAAAATGGGATAAGCTTTATAGTGGCGAGAGGTTGTTCAGGTAAGCGACAGAATATGATGGCTAGCAACCAGTGTATAGTTTCACATACGATACGTTCTGCTCTAGAGCTAGTAGAGTTACCATAGCACGATAGAGTAGACTGCGAGGAGTGGTTGAGGAAAAATGCGTTGGGAGACAGGACATGGGTGAGATGGCTCGAAAGAGAGAGATGACAAAGACAATCCAAGTTGCGCTTATGGGGTTACTACAAAAGAATTCGAGTTTGGACAAAATTCGAGTGTACTCTAATTCAAATTTCTATCTCTTCATTCTAAGTAGGAAGGAACTTTGGGGAGTGAGGAGTGAGTTCGGTCGCTTTGATGTGGATCCTCCTCTTATTTCTTACTTTGTTCCTCTGTCCTCGCCATCAAACTAGGGTACTGCCTAAGAGCATATCCAATAGTAGCCCTATAACAAGGGACCAAAAATTGTTTGGAGTAAAATTTGGGGCACAAAAGGTGGTTTTTAGGGCCCAAAATGTCCATCTCCAAAAACTGCCTTAAAATAGGGCACTCGAAACATCCAAAACCGAACCTACTTTCAAAATCGAGACAAGCGTCAACGAGAAACACGATGAGGTCATGCTCCTCCCGCTCCCACGTGTTACCTCACTTTTCTAGAACGTGCACCACGAAGGCCACATGGCGGAGCTGCTCCACCTACATCAACACATGACCAATGGTCTGCACAAGGGCCCCTACATCAACTAATTTCCCCTTGCAATCCACGAAGATGGCGGAGCATGACGGCGGCATGCAGGAGGACCTGGCGCCCCGAGCCCGTCCCACATAGCCTGAGCTCACTCGCACCGAAGGTGGAAATCACAGGCCGAGGGTGTTCGTAGTTCACGACAACAACCATCTTCGTGACACTGTGCATGGCATGATATGAAAAAATAGGCCGTGTGTTTTAGGAGCTCACCATGAGCTTGATGACGAGGTTTGTAGGGTTGGGGGTCACCGTAGCATGGTCCTCGTTGGCTATGGCCATTGCAGAGCTCAGGAGCACACATGAACATTGAAGGAAATATGCCCTAGAGGCAATAATAAAGTTATTATTTATTTCCTTATATCATGATAAATGTTTATTATTCATGCTAGAATTGTATTAACCGGAAACATAATACATGTGTGAATACATAGACAAACAGAGTGTCACTAGTATGCCTCTACTTGACTAGCTCGTTGATCAAAGATGGTTATGTTTCCTAACCATAGACATGAGTTTTCATTTGATTAACGGGATCACATCATTAGGAGAATGATGTGATTGACTTGACCCATTCCGTTAGCTTAGCACTTGATCGTTTAGTTTGATGGTTATGTTTCCTAACCATAGACATGAGTTTTCATTTGATTAACGGGATCACATCATTAGGAGAATGATGTGATTGACTTGACCCATTCCGTTAGCTTAGCACTTGATCGTTTAGTTTGTTGCTATTGCTTTCTTCATGACTTATACATGTTCCTATGACTATGAGATTATGCAACTCCCGTTTACCGGAGGAACACTTTGTGTGCTACCAAACATCACAACGTAACTAGGTGATTATAAAAGTGCTCTACAGGTGTCTCCGAAGGTACTTGTTGGGTTAGCGTATTTCGAGATTAGGATTTGTCACTCCAATTGTCGGAGAGGTATCTCTAGGCCCTCTCGGTAATGCACATCACTTAAGCCTTGCAAGCATTGCAACTAATGAGTTAGTTGCGGGATGATGTATTACGGAACGAGTAAAGAGACTTGTCGGTAACGAGATTGAACTAGGTATTGAGATACCAACGATCAAATCTCGGGCAAGTAACATACCGATGACAAAGGGAACAACGTATGTTGTTATGCGGTCAGACCGATAAAGATCTTCGTAGAATATGTGGGAGCCAATATGAGCATCCAGGTTCCGCTATTGGTTATTGACCGGAGGCGTGTCTCGGTCATGTCTACATAGTTCTCGAACCCGTAAGGTCCGCACGCTTAACGTTTCGATGACAGTTATATTATGAGTTTATATGTTTTGATGTATCGAATGTTGTTCGGAGTCCTGGATGTGATCACGGACATGACGAGGAGTCTCGAAATGGTCGAGACATGAATATTGATATATTGGAAGCCTATGTTTGGGTATCAGAAGTGTTTCGGGTGAAATCGGGATTTTACCGGAGTACCGGGAGGTTACCGGAACCCCCCGGGAGCTTAATGGGCCATAGTGGGCCTTGTGGAGAAGAGGAGAGGTGGCCAGGGCAGGGCCGCGCGCCCCTCCCCTCCTAGTCCGAATAGGACAAAGAGAGGGGGCGGCGCCCCCCCTTTCCTTCCTCTCTCCCTCCTCTTTCCCCCCTCTCCTAGTCCAACAAGGAAAAGGGAGGGAGTCCTACTCCCGGTAGAAGTAGGATTCCTCCTGGCGCGTCCCCTCTAGGCCGGCCGCTATCAGAACCCCGATTCCAAGTCACATCGATCTAGCCGGTAAAACCTCATATCACTTTGCGGCCTCACGCACGGTATTCCCACGGGTGTCGCCTTACCATGGCCCGGGACCGTTTGCGCCTTTTCGCTCACGTATATGATAGTGTCGCTAGCATCCATATGATAGAGAACCCGGGCCGACATGGCTAGTCGTGAACCCAAAGCGGCACCAACCTATGGGGACATGCATACATGAATCACATCGAGCATGTCGGTCAGCAGCATGTGAATCCGGGCTGTAGCACTGGGCTAACAGGACTCCGGGAACCCGAGCAGTAGCAGGCTAAGCAGGACTCCGGATGTCACCGCGTGACATTTCCCCGAAGGGACAAACACAGGAACGAAGTGAAACACCTGCCGGCCAGTCAAGTGTCCTGAGCAGTAGTGCTGGGCTAACAGGACTCCGGTGAACCGGGCTGTAGCGGACTACTATGGCTCATGGAAGCACTAGACTACATTTCCCCATAAGAGAGGCTGCCAAGGATAAACAACTAGATTATCGGATCCCACACCTACCAAGCATTTCAATCATACACACAATATGCTCGATATGTGTAAATACAACATGGCATCACAACATAACTCTACGACTCAAGTACTTATTCATTAGGCTCCGAGGAGCGAGATATTACAAACATGGATCTCATGACCCAGCAATCATAGCATACAAATCAAAACACATGCGGAAGCTTAACATGTCTGAGTACATACATCTACAAATGAAAAGGGCTAAGAAGTCTGACTATCTACCAGATCCTGCTGAGGGCACAAGATCGTAGTTGAGGTATCAAGCTAAACATCGAAGTCCACGCGATACTACTAGCGAGACTGAAGTCTATCTGCAAAACATAAATTAAGCAAACGTGAGTACAAAAGTACTCAGCAAGACTTACATCAGAACTAGCTACATATGCATCGGTATCAACAAGGGGGTGTGGTGGAGTTTAACTGCAACAAGCCAGCTTTGACTCAGTGGCTAACCTGAACTACGACTGCAAGCAACTCTTTTGAGGTGGCACACACGAGTCCACATATTCACCATTCAATACACCACTATGGATCCGCTCCCGCCTCCCTACGAGAACGCCATCCATAGCACTCACGCTTATCTTGTGCATTTTAGAGTATCCACTTTCACTTGTCTATGAACTGTTATAGGCAACCCAGAAGTCCTTTACCGCGTACGCGGCTATTCGAATAGTTTTATACCCTGCAGGGGTGTACTTTGTCACACATGTTTCCACCACTTAGCGTCTGCACACGACATGTGCTCGGCAGACTTCAAGCGAAAGCCGATGTGGGTGTAGACCAGGACCTGACTAACCGCACAAGTCTCTAGTCCAGGTTTATCGCCTATTCGGGTTCCATCCGCAAGGAAATCCGGCCGGGGTGTCCTCAACGGCCCCAAACGATGTGTACAGGGTCCGGAGATGCCAAACGGGCGCCCGGCATACCCGGCCACAGTGTATCTACCGCATCATAGCCCTCCCTAGGGTCAGCGCTACGCACGGCCGCCAACACATAACCTACAAACACCAGAAACTAGTTGCAACTCCTGGACAGAGGACGAGAGGGGTCAGTAAGTCGAGCGGGGTCATATTTCAGGGCCCAATGTGTGGTAGTAGCTGTTTCATGGATCACAAACACAGAACTCAGTTCCTGAGATCGGTTTCAATGAGACAACCCACCATGTACTCCTACATGGCCTCTCACCGCTACCTTTACCAAATCGTGTTCACACACTTAGCTCACACACAGTAGGGCATGTTCACAACTTTCCAATTCATCCCCGATGAATCAGACCTGACACAACTCTAAGCAATAGCAGACATGACAAGCAAACATGAATGAGTAGGCACATCAGGGCTCAAACAACTCCTACTCATGCTAGTGGGTTTCATCTATTTACTGTGGCAATGACAGGTCATGCAAAGGAAAGGGGTTCAACTACCGCAGCATGTAACAGTAGAATTGTTGTTGTCCTAATGCAGAAAAAGAGAGCAGGTGCGAGAGAGTGGGTTTGTATCGGAATGAACAAGGGGGTTTTGCTTGCCTGGCACTTCTGAAGATAGTATAGTTCTTCATCGGTGTCATCGATCACATCGTCGGAACGTCGTCTACTGAAGGGGGACAAACACCGGCAATAGAGAAGAACACAATCAATGCAATGCAACAATTATGATGCATGATAATGTCATGGCAATATGTTGTTGATTGAGCTAATGCAACTAGCAATCATATTAAATGAAGTTGGTTTGAACCAAGGGCTCAAATTCAAACTCCATATGTGCTTATTTAAATGTGAATTATGCAAATTGCCCTGTACAGCAACCCAAGGTTGTTCAAACATGCATGCAAATGCCATAAACAGATTCCTTGAATTTTTCTGATAATTTTTCATATATAATTTATTTCATTCTGATTTATAGATTATTTTCTATGATTTTTGGAAGTTTAGGGGATTTTCTGAAAATAAATAAATCATTTAGATTTATTTAAAATATAGAAAAGCATTTACTGCGTCAGCCTTGCATCATGCTGACATCATCTGGTCAACGAACACAGTCCAGGTTAAACCTGACCAGTGGGACCCACTGGTCAGTGACAGAGGCACTAATCCCACGTTGACTCGTGCTTTGACTCGACGCAGGGCCCACTGTCAGCGTCACAGTTAGCCAACTAACTAAATTAGTGTTAGTTTAACTCTTAATCCAGGTTTGACCAGGAGGCGGGGCCCACATGGTCAAATGGGTCAAACCCACCGGCGACATGACGCCGGCGAGGCCCGAGACGGCGGCGCGGCTCGGAAATGCAGCACAGGCGACGAAACGAGCGGCGGTTTGGCTTGGCGTGAAGCTGGCGCTCGCCCGCATCCAACGGAGCCATCAGCTCGGGCCGGAGTGGACCGTAACGATGGCGGTGATGGCCAGTGCGGCGGCCGGAGCTCGGACAAGTGCGGGGTTGGGGCTACGGCGTGCAAACGCGGAAACTAAGGCGCTAGCGAGGCACTACGCGATGCGGCAAGCATGTTGGGTAGCACGCGATGACCAAATGGTCGCCGAAGCGACGCCGGCGACAAGATCGAGCGGAGGCGAGCTTTGGCCATGGTGGAGCTATGGCCTAGAGGGTGCAAACGCGCGGGAAAGAAGAGGGGAAAAATGGCGGAGCTCATAGGGAGGTCGATGAGCAGATCAGTGGGCTCGGGGGCGACCAGAGCAAGGTGAATCGATGAACGGCGTCCGGCGGGTACCGAGGTTGAAGACGACCCGATGGCGGCGATGCAGGGCCTCCGACAAAGCGTGGCTCGGTGGGGAGGGTGAGGGCGTCGCGGGGGAGCTTCTGGACTCATCGGTAGGGCGAGGGGTGGTCGGTGGCTGCGGCGGCAGCGAGCGGCGGCGACGACTGCGCTCGGGTGCGCTGCGAGGAGAGAGCAGAGGAGGGGAGAGAAGGAGTGGATAGGCCAGAGGGTTGGGGCGGTTGCGTGGCGCGTCCAGCTAGCCTCCAGCGTCGGCGGAAGCAGGAGGTGGCTCGGGCGCGTGCCGGCGCGCGGCGACCACGCGCGCGGCGTCCGACTGGCGGGAGCTGGACGACGACTGGCAGCGCCAGGTGGTGGGCTGGGCCAAAAAAGGTGAGGCCCAGGTGAGTGCCAGGTAAAAACCCTCTCTCTCTCTCTTTTATTAATTGTTTCTATTTTCTATTTTCTGCAATTGTTTTGTCTTTATTAAAAATGCCAGAGCATTTCCAAAAATCCTGAAAATATTTATGGGCACTGTTGAAATTATTCCCAACAGCCCTCAACTAGTTTCAGAATTATTAGAGCATTTAAAATATTTATAGGATTTAAATGCCCCAATTCAAGTACAATATGAGTTAATCCAAAAACCCAGAAATGACCTAGAAATATGTTTATCATTTCTGGCAGAGGTTTTCACCTTTATCAAAAATCATGAACATTTCCAAAGGCATTTTGGGTTCATTGAAAATATTGTTTATTTGAACCTAGTTGAATTCATTTAGTGCTAGGGTTTCAACATCCCCATTTCAACTTTAATTGAAAAGTTAACATGATGCATGGATGCTTTAAGGCAACTAATGGCAAGCAAAATTCTAGGGCTGTGACAGCCACACCTCCCCCCTTGCTCCTTTATATACGGGGGCAGGGGGCACCCTAGAGACACAACAATTGATCGTTTGATCTTTTAGCCGTGTGCGGTGCCCCCCTCCACCATAGCCCACCTCGATAATACTGTAGCGGTGCTTAGGCGAAGCCCTGCTTCGGTAGAACATCATCATCGTCACCACGCCGTCGTGCTGACGAAACTCTCCCTCAACACTCGGCTGGATCGGAAATCGAGGGACGTCATTGGGCTGAACGTGTGCTGAACTCAGAGGTGCCGTGCGTTCAGTACCTGATCGGTCAATCGTGAAGACGTGCGACTACATCAACCGCGTTGTGCTAACGCTTCCGCTTTCGGTCTACGAGGGTACATGGACAACACTCTCCCCTCTCATTGCTATGCATCACCATGATCTTGCATGTGTGTAGGATTTTTTTTTGAAATTACTACGTTCCCCAACAGTGGCATCCGAGCCAGGTTTTATGCGTAGATATCATATGCACGAGTAGAACACAAGTGAGTTGTGGGCGATATAAGTCATACTGCTTACCAGCATGTCATACTTTGGTTCGGCGGTATTGTTGGATGAAGCGGCCCGGACCGACATTACACGTACGCTTACGCGAGACTGGTTCTACCGACGTGCTTTGCACACAGGTGGCTAGCGGGTGTCAATTTCTCCAACTTTAGTTGAACCGAGTGTGGCTACGCCCGGTCCTTGCGAAGGTTAAAACAACACCAACTTGACAAACTATCGTTGTGGTTTTGATGCATAGGTAAGAATGGTTCTTGCTCAGCCCGTAGCAGCCACGTAAAACTTGCAACAACAAAGTAGATGACGTCTAACTTGTTTTTGCAGGGCATGTTGTGATGTGATATTGTCAAGACGTGATGAGATATAAGTTGTTGTATAAGATGATCATGTTTTGTTGAAGTTATCAGCAACTGGCAGAAGCCTTATGGTTGTCTCTTTATTGCATAAGATCCAAGCGCCAAATAATTGCTTTACTTTATCGCTATGCGATAGCAATAGTTGCAAGAGCAATAGTTGGCGAGACGACCATGTGACGACACATTGATATAGATCAAGATGATAGAGATCATGGTGCCATGCCGGTGACGATGGAAATCATGACGATGCTTTGGAGATGGAGATCAAAGGCACAAGATGATGATGGCCACATCATGTCACATATTTTGATTGCATGTGATGTTTATCTTTTATACATCTTATTTTGCTTAGTTCGACGGTAGCTTTATAAGATGATCTCTCACTAATTATCAAGGTACAAGTGTTCTCCCTGAGTATGCACCATTGCGAAAGTTCTTCGTGCTGAGACACCACGTGATGATCGGGTGTGATAGGCTCTACATTCAAATACAACGGGTGCAAAACAGTTGCACACGCAGAATACTCAGGTTAAACTTGACGAGCCTAGCATATAACAGATATGGCCTCGGAACATGGAGACCGAAAGGTCGGGCGTGAATCATATAGTAGATATGATCAACATAGTGATGTTCACCATTGAAACTACTCCATCTCACGTGATGATCGGACATGGTTTAGTTGATATGGATCACGTGATCACTTAGAGGATTAGAGGGATGTCTATCTAAGTGGGAGTTCTTAAGTAATATGATTAATTGAACTTAAATTTATCATGAACTTAGTCCTGGTAGTATTAGCATATCTATGTTGTAGATCAATAGCTCGCGTTTAGCTCCCCTGTTTTATTTTTGATATGTTCCTAGAGAAAACTAAGTTGAAAAATGTTAGTAGCAACGATGCGGATTGGATCCGTGATCTGAGGTTTATCCTCATTGCTGCACAGAAGAATTATGTCCTTGATGCACCGCTAGGTGACAAACCTATTGCAGGAGCAAATGCAGATGTTATGAACGTTTGGCTAGCTCAATATGATGACTACTTGATAGTTTAGTGCACCATGCTTTACGGCTTAGAATCGGGACTTCAAAGACGTTTTGAATGTCATGGACCATATGAGATGTTCCAGGAGTTGAAGTTAATATTTCAAGCAAATACCCGAGTTGAGAGATATGAAGTCTCCAACAAGTTCTATAGCTAAACGATGGAGGAGAATAGCTCAAGCAATGAGCATGTGCTCAGATTGTCTGGGTACTACAATCGCTTGAATCAAGTGGGAGTTAATCTTCCAGATAAAATAGTGATTGACAGAATTCTCTAGCCACCATCACCAAGTTAGTAGAACTTCGTGATGAACTATAATATGCAAGGGATAACGGAAACGATTCCCAAGCTCTTTGTGATGCTGAAATTGACGAAGGTAGAGATCAAGAAAAGCATCAAGTGTTGATGGTAAACAAAACCAATAGTTTCAAGTAAAGGGACAAAGGGAAGAAAGGGGAACTTCAAGAAGAACGGCAAGCAAGTTGCTGCTCAAGTGAAAAAACCCAAGTCTGGACCTAAGCCTGAAAATGAGTGCTTCTACTGCAAAGGGACTGGTCACTGGAAGCGGAACTACCCCAAGTAATTGGCGAATAAGAAGGATGTCAAAGTGAACATAGGTATATTTGATATACATGTTATTGATGTATACTTTACTAGTGTTTATAGCAATCCCTCAGTATTTGATACTAGTTCAGTTGCTAAGAATAGTAACTCGAAACGGGAGTTGCAGAATGAACAGAGACTAGTTAAGGATGAAGTGACGATGTGTATTGGAAATGGTTCCAAGATTGATATGATCATCATCGCACACTCCCTATACTTTCGGGATTAGTGTTAAACCTAAAATAAATGTTATTTAGTGTTTGCGTTGAGCATGAATATGATTGGATCATGTTTATTGTAATGCGGTTATTCATGTAAGTTAGAGAATAATTGTTGTTCTGTTTACATGAATAAAACCTTCTATGGTCATACACCCAATGAAAATGGTTTGTTTGATCTCGATCGTGGTGATACACATTTTCATAATGTTAAAGCCAAAAGATGCAAAGTTAATAATGATAGTGCAACTTATTTGTGGCACTGCCGTTTAGGTCATATTGGTGTAAAGCGCATGAATAAAATCCATGCTGATGGGCTCTTGGAATCACTTGATTATGAATCAGTTGATACTTGTGAACCATGCCTCATGGGCAAGATGACTAAGACTCCGTTCTCCGGAACAATGGAGCGAGCAACAGATTTGTTTGAAATCATACATACTGATGTATGTGGTCTGATGAATATTGAGGCTCGCGGCAGGTATCATTATTTTCTGATCTTCACAAATGATTTGAGCAGATATGAGTATATCTACTTGATGAAACACAAGTCTGAAACATTTGAAAAGTTCAAAGAATTTCAGAGTGAAGTGGAGAATCATCGTAACAAAAATAAAAGTTTCTACGATATGATTGCAGAAGTAAAACATTTGAGTTATGAGTTTGGCCTTCAGTTAAAACAATGTGGAATAGTTTCACTACTCACGCCACCTGGAACACCAAAGTGTAATGGTGTGTCCGAACATCGTAACCGTACTTTATTAGATATGGTGCGATCTATGATGTCTCTTACCAATTTACCACTATCGTTTTGGGGTTATGCATTAGGGACAATGATGTCTACTACTCAACCTTCTTCTTGTAGACGTTGTTGGGCCTCCAAGTGCAGAGGTTTGTAGGACAGTAGCAAATTTCCCTCAAGTGGATGACCTAAGGTTTATCAATCCGTAGGAGGCGTAGGATGAAGATGGTCTCTCTCAAGCAACCGTGCAACCAAATAACAAAGAGTCTCTTGTGTCCCCAACACACCCAATACAATGGTAAATTGTATAGGTGCACTAGTTCGGCGAAGAGATGGTGATACAAGTGGTATATGGATAGTAGATAATAGTTTTTGTAATCTGAAAAATATAAAAACAGCAAGGTAACTAATGATAAAAGTGAGCGTAAACGGTATTGCAATGCGTTGAAAAAAGGCCTAGGGTTCATACTTTCGCTAGTGCAAGTTCCCTCAACAATACTAACATAATTGGATCACATAACTATCCCTCAACATGCAACAAAGAGTCACTCCAAAGTCACTAATAGTGGAGAACAAACGAAGAGATTATGGTAGGGTACGAAACCACCTCAAAGTTATTCTTTCCAATCAATCCGTTGGGCTATTCCTATAAGAGTCACAAACAGCCCTCGAGTTCGTACTAGAATGACACCTTAAGACACAAATCAACCAAAACCCTAATGTCACCTAGATACTCCAATGTCACCTCAAGTATCCGTGGGTATGATTATACGATATGCATCACACAATCTCATATTCATCTATTCAACCAACACATAGAACCTCAAAGAGTGCCCCAAAGTTTCTACCGGAGAATCACGACGAAAACGTGTGCCAACCCCTATGCATAGGTTCATGGGCGGAACTCGCAAGTTGATCACCAAAACATACATCAAGTGAATCACGTGATATCCCATTGTCACCACAGATATCCACGGCAAGACATACATCAAGTGTTCTCAAATCTTTAAAGACTCAATCCGATAAGATTACTTCAAAGGGGAAACTCGATTCATTACAAGAGAGAAGAGGGGGAGGAGAAACATAAGATCCAACTATAATAGCAAAGCTCGCGATACATCAAGATCGTGCCAAATCAAGAACACGAGAGAGAGAGAGATCAAACACATAGCTATTGGTACATACCCTCAGCCTCGAGGGAGAACTAGTCCCTCCTCGTCATGGAGAGCACCGGGATGATGAAGATGAAGGAAATATGCCCTAGAGGCAATAATAAAGCAATTATTTATTTCCTTAAATCATGATAAATGTTTATTATTCATGCTAGAATTGTATTAACCGGAAACATAATACATGTGTGAATACATAGACAAACAATATGTCACTAGTATGCCTCTACTTGACTAGCTCGTTGAATCAAATATGGTTAAGTTTCCTAGCCATAGACATGAGTTGTCATTTGATTAACAGGATCACATCATTAGAGAATGATGTGATTCACTTGACCCATTCCGTTAGCATAGCACTTGATCGTTTAGTTTGTTGCTATTGCTTTCTTCATGACTTATACATGTCCCTATGACTATGAGATTATGCAACTCCCGTTTACTGGAGGAACACTTTGTGTGCTACCAAATGTCACAACGTAACTGGGTGATTATAAAGGTGCTCTACAGGTGTCTCCGAAGGTACATGTTGGGTTGGCGTATTTCGACATTAGGATTTGTCACTCCGATTGTCGGAGAGGTATCTCTGGGCCCACTCGGTAATGCACATCACTATAAGCCTTGCAAGCATTGTAACTAATGAGTTAGTTGTGGGATGATGTATTACGGAATGAGTAAAGAGACTTGTCGGTAACGAGATTGAACTAGGTATTGAGATACCGACGATCGAATCTCGGGCAAGTAACATACCGATGACAAAGGGAACAACGTATATTGTTATGCGGTCTGACCGATAAAGATCTTCATAGAATATGTAGGATCCAATATGAGCATCCATGTTCCGCTATTGGTTATTGACTGGAGACGTGTCTTGGTCATGTCTACATAGCTCTCGAACCCGTAGGGTCCGCACGCTTAAAGTTCGGTGACGATCGTAATTAGGGTTTTTGTGTTTTTGATGTACCGAAGGTTGTTCGGTGTCCCGGATGTAATCACGGACATGACGAGGAGTCTCGAAATGGTCAAGACATAAAGATTGGTATATTGGAACCCTATATTTGGATATCGGAAACGTTCCGGGTGAAATCGGGATTTTACCGGAGTACCAGGGGGTTAGCGGAACCCCCCCGGGGGGTTATTGGGCCTACATGGGCCCTAAGGGAGAAGAGGAGAGCCGGCCAGGGCAGGCCGCGCGCCCCCTTCCCCGCTAGTCCGAATAGGACAAGGAAGGGGGGGCGGCGCCCCCCTTTCCTCTTTCTCCCTTCCCCCTTCCTTTTCCAACAAGGCAAGAGGGGGGAGTCTTACTCCCGGTGGGAGTAGGACTCCTCTAGGCGCACCCCTTGGGACGGCCGCGCCTCCCCCTCTCACTCCTTTATATATGGGGGCAAGGGGGCACCCCAGGACACACAAGTTGATCTTCGTGATCGTTCCTTAGCCATGTGCGGTGCCCCCTTCCACCATATTCCACCTCGGTCATATCGTAGCGGTGCTTAGGCGAAGCCCTGCATCGGTAGAACATCATCACCATCATCTCACCATCATGCTGACAAAACTCTCCCTCAACACTTTGCTAGATCGGAGCTCGAGGGACGTCACCGAGTTGAACGTTTGCAGAACTCGGAGGTGCCATACATTCGATACTTGGATCGGTCGGATCGGGAAGACGTACGACTACTTCCTCTATGTTGTGTCAACGCTTCCGTTGCCAGTCTACAAGGGTACGTAGACAACACTCTCCTCTCTCATTGCTATGCATCACCATGATCTTGCGTGTGTGTAGGAAAATTTTGAAATTACTACGTTCCCCAACAATGGCATCCGAGCCAGGTTTTATGCGTTGATGTAATATGCACGAGTAGAACACAAGTGAGTTGTGGGCGATATAAGTCATACTGCTTACCAGCATGTCACACTTTGGTTCGGCGGTATTGTTGGATGAAGCGGCCCGGACCGACATTACGCGTACGCTTACGCGAGACTGGTTCTACCGACGTGCTTTGCACACAGGTGGCTGGCGGGTGTCGGTTTCTCCAACTTTAGTTGAACCGAGTGTGGCTATGCCCGGTCCTTGCGAAGGTTAAAACAGCACCAACTTGACAAACTATCGTTGTGGTTTTGATGCGTAGGTAAGAACGGTTCTTGCTCAGCTCGTAGCAGCCACATAAAACTTGCAACAACAAAGTAGAGGACGTCTAACTTGTTTTTGCAGGGCATGTTGTGATGTGATATGGTCAAGACGTGATGAGATATAAGTTGTTGTATGAGATGATCATGTTTTGTTGAAGTTATCGGCAACAGGCAAAAGCGTTATGGTTATCTCTCTATTGCATAAGATGCAAGCGCCAAATAATTGCTTTACTTTATCGCTATGCGATAGCAATAGTTGCAAGAGCAATTGTTGGCGAGACAACCATGTGACGACACATTGATATAGATCAAGATGATGGAGATCATGGTGTCATGCGGGTGACGATGGAGATCATGACGATGCTTTGGAGATGGAGATCAAAGGCACAAGATGATGATGGCCATATCATGTCACATATTATGATTGCATCTGATGTTTATCTTTTATACATCTTATTTTGCTTAGTTCGGCGGTAGCTTTGTAAGATAATCTCTCACTAAATTATCAAGGTATAAGTGTTCTCCCTGAGTATGCACCGTTGCGAAAGTTCTTCGTGCTGAGACACCACGTGATGATCGGGTGTGATAGGCTCTACGTTCAAATACAACGGGTGCAAAACAGTTGCACACGCGGAATACTCAGGTTAAACTTGACGAGCCTAGCATATAACAGATATGGCCTCGGAACACGGAGACCGAAAGGTCGAGCGTGAATCATATAGTAGATATGATCAACATAGTGATGTTCACCATTGAAACTACTCCGTCTCACGTGATGATCGGACATGGTTTAGTTGATATGGATTACGTAGATTAGAGGGATGTCTGTCTAAGTGGGAGTTCTTAAGTAATATGATTAATTGAACTTTAATTTATCATGAACTTAGTCCTGGTAGTATTAGCATATCTATGTTGTAGATCAATAGCTTGCGATGTTGCTCCCAGTTTATTGTGTTCTAGAGAAAAATTATGTTGAAAAATGTTAGTTACAATGATGTGGATTGGATCCGTGATCTGAGGATTATCCTCATTGCTGCATAGAAGAATTACGTCTTTGATGCACCGCTAGGTGACAGACCTATTGCAGGAGTAGATGCAGACGTTATGAACGTTTGGCTAGCTCAATATGATGACTACTTGATAGTTTAGTGCACCTTGCTTAACGGCTTAGAATCGGGACTTCAAAGACGTTTTGAATGTCATGGACCATATGAGATGTTCCAGGAGTTGAAGTTAATATTTCAAGCAAATACCCGAGTTGAGAGATATGAAGTCTCCAACAAGTTCTATAGCTAAAAAGATGGAGGATAATAGCTCAAGCAGTGAGCATGTGCTCAGATTGTCTGGGTACTACAATCACTTGAATCAAGTGGGAATTAATGTTCCAGATAAGATAGTGATTGATAGAATTCTCTAGTCACCATCACCAAGTTAGTAGAACTTCGTGATGAACTATGATATGCAAGGGATAACGGAAACAATTCCCAAGCTCTTCGTAATGCTGAAATCAACGAAGGTAGAAATCAAGAAAAATATCAAGTGTTGATGGTAGACAAGACCACTAGTTTCAAGAAAGGGCAAAGGGAAGAAGGGGAACTTCAAGAAGAACGGCAAGCAAGTTGCTGCTCAAGTGAAGAAGCCCAAGTCTGGTCCTAAGCCTGAGACTAAGTGCTTCTACTGCAAAGGGACTGGTCACTGGAAGCGAAACTGCCCCAAGTATTTGGCGGATAAGAAGGATGGCAAAGTGAACAAAGGTATATTTGATATACAGATTATTGATGTGTATTTTACTAGTGTTCATAGCAACCCCTCGGTATTTGATACTGGTTCAGTTGCTAAGAGTAGTAACTCGAAACGGGAGTTGCAGAATGAACAGAGACTAGTTAAGGGTGAAGTGACGATGTGTGTTGGAAGTGGTTCCAAGATTGATATGATCATCATCGCACACTCCCTATACTTTCGGGATTAGTGTTGAACCTAAATAAGTGTTATTTGGTGTTTGCGTTGAGCATGAATATGATTTGATCATGTTTATTGCAATACGGTTATTCATTTAAGTAAGAGAATAATTGTTGTTCTGTTTACATGAATAAAACCTTATATGGTTACACACCCAATGAAAATGGTTCATTGGATCTCGATCGTAGTGATACACATATTCATAATATTGAAACCAAAAGATGCAAAGTTAATAATGATAGTGCAACTTATTTGTGGCACTGCCGTTTAGGTCATATTGGTGTAAAGCGCATGAAGAAACTCCATGCTGATGGAATTTTGGAATCACTTGATTATGAATCACTTGATGCTTGCGAACCATGCCTCATGGGCAAGATGACTAAGACTCCGTTCTCCGGAACAATGAGCGAGCAACTGACTTATTGGAAATAATACATACTGATGTATGCGGTCCGATGAGTGTTAAGGCTCACGGCAAGTGTCATTATTTTCTGACCTTCACAGATGATTTGAGCAGATATGGGTATATCTACTTACTGAAACACAAGTCTAAAACATTTGAGAAGTTCAAAGAATTTCAGAGTGAAGTGGAGAATCATCGTAACAAGAAAATAAAAGTTTCTACGATATGATCGCAGAGGTAAAATATTTCAGTTAAGAGTTTGGCCTTCAGTTAAAACAATGTGAAATAGTTTCACTACTCACGCCACCTGGAACACCACAGTGTAATGGTGTGTCCAACCGTCATAATCGTACTTTATTAGATATGGTGTGATCTATGATGTCTCTTACCGATCTACCACTATCGTTTTGGGGTTATGCATTAGAGACAACTGCATTCACGTTAAATAGGGCACCATCTAAATCCATTGAGACGACACGTATGAACTATGGTTTGGCAAGAAACCTAAGCTGTTGTTTCTTAAAGTTTGAGGTTGCAATGCTTATGTGAAAAAGTTTCAACCTGATAAGCTCAAACCCAAATCGGAGAACTGCGTCTTCATAGGATACCCAAAAGAAAATGTTGGGTACACCTTCTATCACAGATCCGAAGGCAAGATATTCGTTGCTGAGAATGGATCCTTTCTAGAGAAGGAGTTTCTCTCGAAATAAGTGAGTGGGAGGAAAGTAGAACTTGATGAGGTAACTGTACCTGCTCCCTTATTGGAAAGTAGTTCATCACAGAAATATGTTCCTGTGACTACTACACCAATTAGTGAGGAAGCTAATGATGATGATCATGTAACTTCAGATCAAGTTGCTACCGAACCTCGTAGGTAAACCAGAGTGAGATCCGCACCAGAGTGGTACGGTAATCCTGTTCTGGAGGTCATGTTACTTGACCATGACGAGCCTACGAACTATGAGGAAGCGATGATGAGCCCAGATTCCGCGAAATGGCTTGAGGCCATGAAATCTGAGATGAGATCCATGTATGAGAACAAAGTATGGACTTTGATTGACTTGCCCATTGATCGGCGAGCCATTGAGATTAAATGGATCTTCAAGAGGAAGACGGACGCTGATAGTAGTGTTACTATCTACAAAGCTAGAATTGTCGCAAAAAGGTTTTCGACAAGTTCAAGGTGTTGACTACGATGAGAGTTTCTCACTCGTATCTATGCTTAAGTCTGTCCGAATCATGTTAGCAATTGCCGCATTTTATGAAATCTGGCAAATGGATAAACAAAACTGCATTCCTTAATGGATTTATTAAAGAAGAGTTGTATATGATGCAACCAGAAGGTTTTGTCAATCCTAAAGGTACTAACAAAATATGCAAGCTCCAGCGATCCATCTATGGACTGGTGCAAGCATCTCGGAGTTGGAATATACGCTTTGATAAGTTGATCAAAGCATATAGTTTTATACAGACTTGCGGTGAAGCCTGTATTTACAAGAAAGTGAGTGGGAGCACTACAACATTTCTGATAAGTATATGTGAATGACATATTGTTGATCGGAGATAATGTAGAATTATTCTGCAAAGCATAAAGGAATGTTTGAAAGGAGTTTTTCAAAGAAAGACCTCGGTGAAGCTGCTTACATATTGAGCATCAAGATCTATAGAGATAGATCAAGATGCTTGATAAGTTTTTCAATGAGTACATACCTTGACAAGATTTTGAAGTAGTTCAAAATGGAACAGTCAAATAAGGAGTTCTTGCCTGTGTTACAAGGTGTGAAGTTGAGTAAGACTCAAAACCCGACCACGACAGAAGATAGAGAGAGAATGAAAGTCATTCCCTATGCCTTAGCCATAGGTTCTATAAAGTATGCCATGCTGTGTACCAGACCTATTGTATACCCTGCCCTAAGTTTGGCAAGGGAGTACAATAGTGATCTAGGAGTAGATCACTGGACATTGGTCAAAATTATCCTTAGTGGAATAAGGATATGTTTCTAGATTATGGAGGTGACAAAAGGTTCGTCGTAAAGGGTTACGTCGATGCAAGTTTTGACACTGATCCAGATGACTCAAAGTCTCAATCTGGATACATATTAAAAGTGGGAGCAATTAGCTAGAGTAGCTCCGTGCAGAGCATTGTTGACATAGAAATTTGCAAAATACATACGGATCTGAATGTAGCAGACCCGTTGACTAAACTTCCCTCACAAGCAAAACATGATCACACCTTAGTACTCTTTGGGTATTAATCACATAGCGATGTGAACTAGATTACTGACTCTAGTAAACTCTTTGGGTGTTCGTAACATGACGATGTGAACTATGAGTGTTAATCACATGGTGATGTGAACTATTGATGTTAAATCACATGGCGATGTGAACTAGATTATTGACTCTAGTGCAAGTGGGAGACTCAAGGAAATATGCCCTAGAGGCAATAAAGTTATTATTTATTTCCTTATATCATGATAAATGTTTATTATTCATGCTAGAATTGTATTAACCGCAAACATAATACATGTGTGAATACATAGACAAACAGTATGTCACTAGTATGCCTCTACTTGACTAGCTCGTTGAATCAAAGATGGTTAAGTTTCCTAGCCATAGACATGAGTTGTCATTTGATTAACGGGATCACATCATTAGAGAATGATGTGATTTACTTGACCCATTCCGTTAGCATAGCACTTGATCGTTTAGTTTGTTGCTATTGCTTTCTTCATGACGTATACATGTTCCTATGACTATGAGATTATGCAACTCCCGTTTACCGGAGGAACACTTTGTGTGCTAAACGTCATAACGTAACTGGGTGATTATAAAGGTGCACTACAGGTGTCTCCGAAGGTACTTGTTGGGTTGGCGTATTTCGAGATTAGGATTTGTCACTCTGATTGTCGGAGAGGTATCTCTGGGCCCACTCGGTAATGCACATCACTATAAGCCTTGCAAGCATTGCAACTAATGAGTTAGTTGCGGGATGATGTATTAAGGAACGAGTAAAGAGACTTGCCGGTAACGATATTGAACTAGGTATTGAGATACCGACGATCGAATCTCGGGCAAGTAACATACCGGTGACAAAGGGAACAACGTATATTGTTATGCGATCTGACTGATAAAGATCTTTGTAGAATATGTAGGAGCCAATATGAGCATCCAGGTTCCGCTATTGGTTATTGACCGGAGACGTGTCTCGGTCATGTCTACATAGTTCTTGAACCCGTAGGGTCCGCACGCTTAAAGTTCGGTGACGATCGTAATTAGGGTTTTTGTGTTGTTGATGTACCGAAGGTTGTTCGGTGTCCCGGATGTGATCACGGACATGACGAGGAGTCTCGAAATGGTCAAGACATAAAGATTGATATAGTGGAAGCCTATATTTGGATATCAAAAACGTTCCGGGTGAAATCGGGATTTTACTGGAGTACCGGGGGGTTACCGGACCCCCCCCCCCCCGGGGGGTTATTGGGCCTACATGGTCCCTAAGGGAGAAGAGGAGGGCCGGCCAGGGCAGGCCGCGCGCCCCCTCCCCCCTAGTCCGAATAGGACAAGGAAGGGGGGCGCCCCCCTTTCCTCTTTCTCCCTTCCCCCTTCCTTTACCAACAAGGCAAGAGGGGGGAGTCCTACTCCCGGTGGGAGTAGGACTCCTCCAGGCGCACCCCTTGGTCCGGCCGCACCTTCCCCTCTCCCTCCTTTATATACGGGGCAAGAGGGCACCCCAGGACACACAAGTTGATCTTCTTGATCGTTCCTTAGCCGTGTGCGGTGCCCCCTTCCACCATATTCCACCTCGGTCATAACATAGCGGTGCTTAGGCGAAGCCCTGCGTCGGTAGAACATCATCACCGTCATCACGCCGTCGTGCTGACGAAACTCTCTCTCAACACTTTGCTGGATCAGAGCTCGAGGGATGTCACCGAGTTGAACGTGTGCAGAACTCGGAGGTGCCGTACGTTCGGTACTTGGATCGGTTGGATCAGGAAGACGTACGACTACTTCCTCTATGTTGTGTCAACGCTTCTGTTGCCGGTCTACGAGGGTACGTAGACAACACTCTCCTCTCTCGTTGCTATGCATCACCATGATCTTGCGTGTGCGTAGGAAAATTTTGAAATTACTATGTTCCCCAACATAAGATGGCCACCGGAGAAGGATTGCCCCCTCCGGCAGGGTGCCGGAACTGGTCTAGATTGGTTTTCGGTGGCTATGGAGGCTTCTGGCGGCGTAACTCCCAATCTAATCTCTGTTCTGGAAGTTTAGGGTACGACGATATATATGAGTGCAGGAAGTACGTCGGAGGAGCCACGGGGGCCCCACGAGGCAGGGGCGCGGTGGGCACGCCCCCACCCTCGTGGGCAGCCTGTGTCTCCCTTGACGTGCACCCCAAGTTCCCTGGGTTGCTTTCCTTCCAAAAATAACTTCTCCAGTTGATTTCGTTCCGTTTCGACTCCGTTTGATATTCCTTTTATTCGAAACACTAAAATAGGCATAAAACAACAAATCTGGGTTGGGCCTCCGGTTAATAGGTTAGTCCTAAAAATAATATAAAAGTGGAAAATAAATCCCAATATTGCCCAAAACAGTAGATAATATAGCATGGAGCAATCAAATATTATAGATACGTTGGAGACGTATCAAGCATCCCTAAGCTTAATTCCTGCTCGTCCTCGAGTAGGTAAATGATAAAATGATAATTTTTGATGTGGAATGCTAGTTGGCATAATTTCAATGTAATTCTTCTTACTTGTGATATGAATATTCAGATCTGAAAGATTCAAGACAAAAGTTCATATTGACATAAAAATAATAATACTTCAAGCATACTAATAAAGCAATTACGTCTTCTCAAAATATCATGGCCAAAGAAAGCTATCCCTACAAAATCATATAGTCTGGCTATGCTCCATCTTCACCACACAACATATTTAAATCATGCACAACCCCGATGACAAGCCAAGCAATTGTTTCATACTTTTGATGTTCTCAAACTTTTTCAATCTTCACGCAATATATGAGCGTGAGCCATGGACATAGCACTATAGGTGGAATAGAATGGTGGTTGTGGAGAAGACAAAAAGGGACAAGATAGTCTCACATCGACTAGGCATATCAACGAGCTATGGAGATGCCCATCAATAGATATCAATGTGAATGAGCAGGGATTGCCATGCAACGGATGCACTAGAGCTATAAATGTATGAAATCTCAACAAAAGAAACTAGTGGGTGTGCATCCAACTCGCTTGCTCACGAAGACCTAGGGCATTTTGAGGAAGCCCATCATTGTAATATACAAGCCAAGTTCTATAATGAAAGATTCCCACTAGTATATGAAAGTGACAACATAGGAGACTCTCTATCATGAAGATCATGGTGCTACTTTGAAGCACAAGTGTGGTAAAAAGATAGTAGCATTGTCCCTTTTATTTTATTATTTTTATTTGGCCTTTCTTTTTTTATTTGGCCTTTCTTTTTTTATTTGGCCTTCCTTTTTTTGGGACAATACTCTATTGAATGATGATCATCACACTTCTATTTATTTACAACTCAATGATTACAACTCGATACTAGAACAAAGTATGACTCTATATGGATGCCTCCGGTGGTGTACCGGGATATGCAATGAATCAAGAGTGACAAGTATGAAAGAATTGTGAACGGTGGCTTTGCCACAAATACTATGTCAACTACATGATCATGCTAGCAATATGACAATGATGAATGTGTCATGATAAACTGGATGGTGGAAAGTTGCATGGCAATATATCTCGGAATGGCTATGGAAATGCCATAATAGGTAGGTATGGTGGCTGTTTTGAGGAAGGTATATGGTAGGTGTATGATACCGGCGAAAGGTGCGCGGTATTAGAGAGGCTAGCAAAGGTGGAAGGGTGAGAGTGCATATAATCCATGGACTCAACATTAGTCATAAAGAACTCAGATACTTATTGCAAAAATCTATTAGTTATCGAAACAAAGTACTACGTGCATGCTCCTAGGGGGATAGATTGGTAGGAAAAGACCATCGCTCGTCCCCGACCGCCACTCATAAGGAAGACAATCAATAAATAAATCATGCTCCGACTTCTTCACATAACGGTTCACCATACATGCATGCTACGGGAATCACAAACTTCAACACAAGTATCTCTCAAATTCACAACTACTCAACTAGCATGACTCTAATATCACCATCTCCATATCTCAAAACAATTATAAAGTATCAAACTTCTCCTAGTATTCAACTCACTCATAAGAGAATTTTATTATTCTTGAATACCTAGCATATTAGGATTTTAAGCAAATTACCATGCTATTTAAGACTCTGAAAATAATATAAGTGAAGCACTAGAGCAAATGACAAACTACTCTGAAGGGTATAAGTGAAGATCAATGAGTAGTCGAATAATTATGCAACTATGTGAAGACTCTCTAACATTTAATAATTTCGGATCTTGGTACTTTATTCAAACAGCAAGCAAGGCAAAATAAAATGACATTCTAAGAATGGCAAACATCATGTGAAGAAGCAAAAACTTAGGATCAACCGAAACTAACCGATAGTTGTTGAAGAAGAAAGGTGGGATGCCAACCGGGGCATCCCCAAGCTTAGAGGCTTGAGACTTCTTGAAATATTATCTTGGGGTGCCTTGGGCATCCCCAAGCTTGAGCTTTTGTGTCTCCTTAATTCCTCTCATATCACGGTCTCCCTAAATCTCAAAAGCTTCATCCACACAAAACTCAACAAGGACTCGTGAGATAAGTTAGTATAAACCATTGCCAAAACCTTATCATACTCTACTGTAGCAAATCACTAAAATTATTATTCAACATTGTATACTAAATGCCTCTGCATATTTAATAGTCCTATCCTCAAATAGAATCATTAAAGAAGCAAACATATGCTAACAATGCAAACATAACAGCAATCTGCCTAAACAGGATAGTCTGTAAAGAATGCTGCAACATCCATACTTCCCTAGATCCAAAATTATTAAAGAAAATTCCCACTGTAGTAAATTTATCAGATCTTAATATGCAAAAGGTTTCAACATTTTATCACATTCTGACTTTTCTAGGGAATTATTGCAACGGCGGTAAACTTTCTGTTTTCAAACAGCAACATGTATACTTGTAACATATGCATAGTAAAGGCTATCAATGCCACTTTTATTGAATAAAATATGCAAAACATTGTTCTAAATAACATCAATCAAATCCTAACAAAATAAATTGACTCTCCAAGAAAAACACATATCATGTGGTAAATAAAAATATAGCTCCAAGTAAAGTTACCGATGAACGAAGACGGGGGAGGGGCTGCCTTCCGGGGCATCCCCAAGCTTAGGCTCTTGGTTGTCCTTGAATATTATCATGGGGTGCCTTGGGCATCCCCAAGCTTAGGCTCTTGCCACTCCTTATTCCATAGTCCATCGAATCCTTACCCAAAACTTGAAAACTTCACAACACAAAACTTAACAGAAAACTCGTAAGCTCCGTTAGCGAAAGAAAACAAAACACTACTTAAAGGTACTGTAATGAACTCATTATTTATTTTATATTAGTGTTAAACCTACTGTATTCCAACTTCTCTATGGTTTATAAACTATTTTACTAGCCATAGATTCATCAAAATAAGTAAACAACACATGAAAAACAGAATCTGTCAAAAACAGAACAGTCTGTAGTAATCTGGATCAAACATATACTTCTGGAACTCATAAAATTCTCAAATAAATTTATGGACCTGAGGAATTTATGTATTAATCATCTTAAAAAATAATTAACTAAATATCACTCTCCAAATAAAAATGGCAGCAATTCTCGTGAGCGCTGAAGTTTCTGTTTTTGACAGCATGATCAACAAGACTTTCCCCAAGTCTTCCCAAAGGTTCTACTTGGCACAAACACTAATTAAACACATAAAACCACATCTAAACAGAGGCTAGATTAATTATTCATTACTAAACAGGAACAAAAAACAAGGAACAAAAATAAAATTGGGTTGCCTCCCAACAAGCGCTATCGTTTAACGCCCCTAGCTAGGCATGATGATTTCAATGATGCTCACATAAAGGATAAGAATTGAAACATAAGGAGAGCATCATGAAGAATATGACTAGCACATTTAAGTCTAACCCTCTTCCTATGCATAGGGATTTTGTGAGCAAACAACTTGTGGGAATAAGAATCAACTTGCATAGGAAAGCAAAACAAGCATAAGTTCAAGATTTTCAACACATAGAGAGGAATTGATATTATTGCAATTCCTACAACCATATATTCCTCCCTCATAATAATTTTCAGTAACATCATGAATGAATTCAACAATATAACCAGCACCTAAAGCATTCTTTTCATGATCTACAAGCATAGAGATTTTATTACTCTCCATATAAGCAAAATTCTTCTCATTTGGGATAGTGGAAGTATCATAAGAGACTTGGATACTATAAATTGTTTCCACATTAAAAGAGTAATGTTCAGAGAAGGGGTAATCATAATCATGACAAGTTTTATAAATATAATCACTACTTTTTATAGCATATGTATCATCACAATAATTATCATAAGTAGGAGGCATGCTATCATCATTATAAATTTGCATATCAAAACTTGGGAGACTAAAAATATCATCTTCATTAATCATAGCTTCCCCAAGCTTGGGACAAACATTAATTGCAGCAAATATATTCTCAAAAACATCATCTTCATCAAACATAGCATCCCCAAGCTTGGGCCTTTTCATATCATAAGCATAATCACTCTCATAATTAATAGTATGGATAGCACCAATAGTATAGCAATTATCATATTCTTCCGAGCAAGTGCCAAAAAGATTTTCAAGATCATAAGAAGTATCATTATCTTCCATAATTATATTTTCATGAGGCACGATAGTAATAGGAGCAACATTATTTGGTAGAGATATCTTTTTACCTCTCTTCCTTTTTCTTTTCTTCTTCCTCACCACATCATGTGTGGGTTCAATCCTCTTTTTGGAGCTCCTTATTAATGAGATTGGTTGAATAGGAGGCTCCTCCTCGTTACCTAATTCATCATAAGAAATAATAGGAGGGTATTGGGAAGTCTCTTCCCTTTCATTAGTATTCTCTTCATCTTCTATTTGTTTTCTTTTCTTTATGTAATTGGCAATATAAGGATTTTCAATGCAATTCACCGCACAATACATATAAATCTTCTCTGGATCAAAATGAAGAACTTTATCAAGATTAAACTTTGGAATACCCTCCGTTATACGTTTCATTTCTTCATAACCCAAAAGAAGGCTAAGCTCTTTATGATGCTCAAGGGTAATCAAATTATCACAATGTTTGGACACGACTTGATCATGAAACAAATAGCATTTGAGCTTTAAATGACCATGTTCATTGCAAAGTTCACAAGGGGCACGAAAAATATTGAATTTTTTAGCACATTCATTTAGCTCTTCTTGCAACAATTTGGTTTCTAAGTACTTATGCCTCTTGCAATATCTATCTTCCCTATTTGGTGTGTACTTGCAAACCCAATCTACTCCACAAAAATTGACATGTTTATAGGAGACATTTTCATCATAACTAGTGCAATCATCATTAGCATCATGGATATTCAAAGAATTCGTACTAACAACATTGCAATTATGCTCGTCATTCAAATATTTAATGCCAAACATTTTAGAGATCTCTTCTTCTAGCACTTGAGCACAATTATCCTTTCCATCATACTCACGAAAGATATTAAAAAGGTGAAGCGTATGAGACAAACTCAACTCCATTTTTTATAGTTTTCTTTTATAAACTAAACTAGTGATAAAACAAGAAACTAAAAGACTCGATTGCAAGATCTAAAGATATACCTTCAAGGGCTAACCTCCCCGGCAACAGCGCCAGAAAAGAGCTTGATGTCTACTACACAACCTTCTTCTTGTAGACGTTGTTGGGCCTCCAAGTGCAGAGGTTTGTAGGACAGTAGCAAATTTCCCTCAAGTGGATGACCTAAGGTTTATCAATCCGTAGGAGGCGTAGGATGAACATGGTCTCTCTCAAGCAACCTTGCAACCAAATAACAAAGAGTCTCTTGTGTCCCCAACACACCCAATACAATGGTAAATTGTATAGGTGCACTAGTTCGGCGAAGAGATGGTGATACAAGTGGTATATGGATAGTAGATAATAGTTTTTGTAATATGAAAATATAAAAATAGCAAGGTAACTAATGATAAAAATGAGTGTAAATGGTATTGCAATGCGTTGAAACAAGGCCTAGGGTTCATACTTTTGCTAGTGCAAGTTCCCTCAACAATACTAACATAATTGGATCACATAACTATCCCTCAACATGCAACAAAGAGTCACTCCAAAGTCACTAATAGTGGAGAATGAACGAAGAGATTATGGTAGGGTATGAAACCACCTCAAAGTTATTCTTTCCAATCAATCCGTTGGGCTATTCCTATAAGTGTCACAAACAACCCTAGAGTTCGTACTAGAATAACACCTTAAGACACAAATCAACCATAACCCTAATGTCACCTAGATACTCCAATGTCACCTCAAGTATCCGTGGGTATGATTATACGATATGCATCACACAATCTCAGATTCATCTATTCAACCAACACATAAAGCCTCAAAGAGTGCCCCAAAGTTTCTACCGGAGAATCACGACGAAAACGTGTGCCAACCCCTATGCATAGGTTCATGGGCTGTAACGCCCTCGATGCGGCTATATCTCCCACGTGTCGAAGCACGACTTAGAGGCATAACCGCATTGAAAGCAATGTCGCAAGTGAGGTAATCTTCACACAACCCATGTAATACATAAGGGAAAGAGATACATAGTTGGCTTACAATCGCCACTTCACACAATTACATGAATAAAGCATTACATCTTCCAGATACAATCAAGGTCCGACTACGGAACCAAAATAAAAGAAGAACCCCAAATGCGACAAAGGTCCCTGATCGACCCCAACTGGGCTCCACTACTGATCAACTAGAACGAAACAACACAAAGGGCAAGATCTTCATCGAGCTCCTCCTTGAGCTTGGTTGCGTCATCTGCACGGTAACATAGGCACCTGCAAACTGGTTTTGGAAGTATCTGTGAGCCACGGGGACTCAGCAATCTCGCACCCGCGAGATCAAGACTATTTAAGCTTATGGGTAAGGTAAAGGTATGAGGTGGAGCTGCAGCAAGCGACTAGCATATATGGTGGCTAACATACGCAAATGAGAGCGAGAAGAGAAGGCAAAGCACGGTCGATACAAGTATGATCAAGAAGTGATCCTAGACTACCTACGTCAAGCATAACTCCAACAACCGTGTTCACTCTCCGGACTCCGCCGGAAAGAGACCATCACGGTTACACACGCGGTTGATGTATTTTAATTAAGGTCAACTTCGGGTTTTCTACAACCAGACGTTAACAAATTCCCATCTGCCACATAACCGCGGGCACGGCTTTCGAAAGATAATACCCTGCAGGGGTGTCCCAACTTAGCCCATGACAAGCTCTCACGGTCAACGAAGGAATAGACCTCCACCCGAGACGTTCCGATCAGACTCGGTATCCCGGTACAACAAGACATTTCGACAGGGTAAAACTAAACCAGCAACACCGCCCGAATGTGCCGACAAATCCCGATAGGAGCTGCACATATCTCTTTCTCAGGGCACACTCAGATGAGCAATCCGTACAACTAAAACCAAACCTCGAGTTTCCCCGAGGGGGCGCTGCACAGGGCTCTAGTTCGGACCAACACTCAGAGGAGCACTGGCCCGGGGGGGGGTTAGAATAAAGATGACCCTTGAGTCTGCAGAACCCAAGGGAAGGTGGTAGGTTGTTAGTGCAAATGGTAAAACCAATGTTGGGCATTGCTGGAAGAGCTTTACTTAAGGCGAACTGTCAAGGGGTTCCCATTATAGCCCAACCGTGTAAGGAACGCAAAATCCGGGAACATAACACCGATATGACGGAAACTAGGGCGGCAAGAGTGGAACAAAACACCAGGCATAAGGCCGAGCCTTCCACCCTTTACCAAGTATATAGATGCATTAATTAAGTAAGATATATTGTGATATCCCAACAAGTAAACATGTTCCAACAAGGAACAACATCTCCATGTTCCAACAAGGAACAAACTTCAATCTTCACCTGCAACTAACAACGCTATAAGAGGGGCTGAGCAAAGCGGTAACATAGCCAAACAACGGTTTGCTAGGACATGGTGGGTTAGAGGTTTGACATGGCAATTTGGGAGGCTGACAAGCAAATGGTAGGCATCGTAGCATTGGCATGGCAAAAGAGCGAGCAAACTAGCATAGCAAAGATAGTAGTGATTTCGAGGGTATGATCATCTTGCCTGAGATCCCGCAAGGAAGAAGAACGAATCCAAGAAGAAGACAAACGGTCGTAGACGAACGAATCCTCACAACTCCGGAACGAAACCGAAGCTAACGAGAGAAGCAACCCGGAAAGAAACAAACAACATAGTAAACAAACAAGCATAAACAAGGCATGATGCGCAAACAAGTATGATGCATGTCCGGTTTAATGAGGCATGGCATGGCAAAGAGCAACAAACAATACTACAAGTTAAGTGGAGCTCAATATGCAACGAGGTGCATATTGACAAAACACCACATCAATTATTTAGTTCTCTCTCGTTAAGGAACACAACAATATTAACTGTTGTTAAACATGGCAAGAGGTGAAGCATAATATAAACTATACCATCTAAACAATTTAAATGGGGCCGGATATAAAAACAACAAATCCGGTAAATCCCCATATGCATTTAGCAATTTAATGCAACAACAAGTTTAAACATTTTAAATGTTGTTATCATGATGCGGATGACATATACAAGTTTTATGCAATTTTATGAAAATGTTGACATGAGCATGTTATGAAGCATTTGGTCACCATGGCAGAATGAAAAGGGTGCCACGGCGGCGAGACAAAAATGGTGCCACGGCAACATTCCGGTCCCGGTAACTCATGGAGATACCGGTGCAAAAGGAGGCGTGCGGATGTGCGGAACATGCTAGAGATGGTGGGGTGCTCCCGGCTTCCGGGTTCCCACGGGATAGTGGCATGGAAACGAGTGACAAATGGACACGATGCAAAAAACGGGCATCTCATACAACATGCATTCGGTCCACGGACATCGTCTCGGTGTTATACCTTCGAAGCGTGCGTTTCGGGCGGATCGAGTTCGTAGAGGGAAGTAGACGTTCACGGGTCGACGGTAGTGGTATAGTGGTACATCTCGTAGACGTTCACGGGTCGTCGTGGAGGTAGTTGTACACGGTGTCGGTAGAGGAAGTAGTTGTTCACGTGGCGACGGTAGTGGAAGTAGTTGTTCTCGCGATGGTAGTGGTTCGAGGTCTTGGCGGGTCATCATGTAGTCGTACATGTTCGTCGTGGTACACCGTTCGTAGAAGTTCGGGCGGCGGTAGTGGTACACGTTTGACGTTTTGTAGTCGAACTTGACGTTTCCAAGGGGCTCCGAATGTCGTGGTACTTGGCGAAAATTCTCGAAGATGACCTTGACGATCCTGGTTTCGGAGCAGAGGCGAGGCTGGCTGGCTACGACCGGCCTTGCAGCCGCTGCGGCCCACGCGAGCGAGCAGAGGAGGCTCACGCAGGAACTTGGCGGGCGCGGCGAGTCATCGGAGGCCGGGGACGGGGCTGCAGGGCCGGCTCGGCACGGGGACCTGGCGAGCGTGTGGAGAGGCGAGGACGGGGCGTCGGCGAGGCTCCGGTAGGGACCAAGGCGGCGGCAGGGGAGGACCCTGGTGGTCGACGGAGAGGCGCAAGGCCATGGCGGCGGAAGGAGCGGCTCGGTCGATGCTGTCCGGTCGAGGACGAAGCCGGAGAAGTAGGGGCGGAGCTGGGAAGAAGCGGCTGCAACAGGAGCTTGGGGTCGGGTTGGCCATGGCGTGGAGGATGAACCAGGTGGCCTCAGCGAGGAGGCGCGGTGGCAGGCCGACGGGAGCAGCAGCTCGGACGGCGAGGCGTGGCCATGGAAGGAGCGGGCGGTCTCGCGGGACGGAGGCGCGGGGCGACGTGGACGAAGCGGCCGCGGGGCTCGGTGCAGATGGATCGGGAGGAGCGGGGCGAGCGAGAGGAGGGAGGAGATGCGGGAGGATCGGGCAGGGGGGGTGCAGCGCGAGGAGGGAGAGATGCGGGAGTGCGTGCGACGGCGCTGGAGGAGGAACGAGGGGAGGAGAAATGGATCGAGCAGAGCTGTGCTGGGAGCGAGGGAGAGATGGCTCCTGGCGGCGGGGTATGGACGAGGGGAAGAGATGGGGATCGGGCAGGGTTAGCTAGGGTTAGAGGCGGCTGGGCCTTGGGCCGGCTTAGGTAGGAGGGTTAGGTGGGCTGGACTGCTGGAGAGGCCGGTTGGGTCGGCCCAAGTGGAGAGGAAATGGCCAGAGGCCTGGCTGGGCTTACCTCTCTCTTCTCTCTCTTATATTTCCTTAACAGAAAAGAATTAGAGAGAAGGAAAGAAAGAAAGGGTTAGGGAAAGAATATGTGCATGCGGACAATTTTCCCGGACTCATAAAAATGAGCTTGATCCAAGAAAAATAGAAGTGGGCATGACCGAAAGTTAAACTCAAACTCATTTGATTTAAATTCAAATGATTTGAATAGGAAGTGAGGTTTGGGAAGGTCCAAAAATGTTCGGATTTTTGGTGGAGCTCCGGAAAATGATGAAATAATTATTGGCAAGGTTGGAGAACAAGAATTGAGATAACAACGGCATGGGATATTTTGCAAGTGGGTTATGGGTAATTCCAAATAAATGGAATAATTTATAATATCTCCCTATATATCGGGAGGGTATGTTATAAAGAGAAGTCACCATGTGAGTTCCCTCGGTTTAAATGGATCGAAGATCCATACAATTTATTTAGTTGAGTTTTTAAAAAAAATGACATGATGGCATGATGCAATGCAAAAGATGCAAGGAACAAAACAAATCACACGACGAAACTCGGAGTAGCTGGAAGTCTTCTGGAGCGTCGGTCTCGGGGCGTTACAACACTCCACCACTACAAGAGGATCTCGTCCCGAGATCTAGGATGGCACCGGAGAGAAACGGAAGAGGAAGAGAAGAGGTAAAACTAAGTTGCTTCTTCGACCAATGAGTGAAACCAAAGAACCTTGAGAGGTTGAGCAATTTAAAAGAAAGAGCACAACTGAGAAGAACGAGATTGCAACCAATCCGTTAGAAAAAAAAGGAACAAGGAACATTACGAGAACTTGAAGGTTGCAAAGACATGAATCAAGAGTTTAATGGACAAGATAGAATTCGAAACCACTCCGGTTAAAACAAGATGAGAGGGGAAGAATTTGGGCAGTACTCCGATTGAACATGGAAGGAATAGAACATGAACTTGAGAAGATGGGATGTTACTTGATGAAATCAACAACACACTGCCTCCGGAACTATTGAAAGAATGGCACAATGGGTAAGAAGGATTTCAGACAGCTCTCCAGTTGAGGAAGGAGGGAAAACTTGATAAGATTAGAGAACTCGAATGAAAACACGACACTCCGGTTAAATGGATAAGCAAGAAAAGAACACGATCCTCACGAATCGAGATGGTGAGTGAAAAGAGCAACATCACAATGCCTCCGAAAGAAATAATAGAAGATATATCATTGGAATAACAGAATGGAGAAGAAAATGCCCACTTCTGCCTCAAATGAGTTTGGAAAGCATCCTTGCAAAGAAGAATTGAACGGAGTTGTTGGAAAATCAACAACGAAAAGCACAAGCTTGTAGTGGGCTTATGGAAAACATCTCAAAATTATGAGGTGACAACCGGCCACTAACGGAAACGATTGCTAGCTTTAGATCGACGAAGAGATGAACACTTCTTCCACCAAGATGATAAAGAGATAACTTGGATCATTGGCAAGCACCACAAATAGCAACATTCCCAATGGAAGGCTTTTAGGTGAAATATGACACAAGATAACTCCAAAGAAGAGATTGATGGATTTAAAATATCTCATTCTTGATAACTTGTGACTCGTGAAACACGAAGGGAACATTATCAAGAATAACATAATACCACCTCAAAAGATAAGGTAGAAAGAATTGCACTTCGGATTACAGTATGAAGAAAGCTTGAGCTCCTTAGGAAAGAATCTCGATGAAAACTTTGAGAAGGGAATTAAATCCTTGATGAACCATCATGTAGAACCTCCATGAAGAACTCCGGTAAACAAAAGGAATGAAAAGAAAGAGAAATTGAAAACACAAGGTGAATCCTTGCAATGATTTAGATGAATCTCCGTGGTGATATAATTGCCAGAGCTTGAGACTCCGGGAACACAAAATGAATCAAGTGAAACCAAGAATTTGATGGGCCTCCGGAATAAGGAATTAATATCTTGGGTGAAACAAGAATAAGAATTACATTATGCTTATCCTTCACCATTTAAATTGATGACAATCAAACGGATTTGGCATATTACTTATTCTCGTAGACAAGATTAAGAGAGATATAGCGCAAACTTGGGAAGGTCTTCAACCAACCGCCGGTAGAGTTGAAATAACGAATAAATTGATAAGGAAGAGAAATCTTGAACGAATCACCGTAAGAATTGGAAATGAACGAAGTAATGATAAAGAAACACCGGGAAGAATTAGCAAATACACGAAGATGCTTGAGAGAATTTAGATATAAGAGAATGAAGAGATCACGAGCCGATTAAATATCACTTGCACGAAGCACCGGTAGAATTTGGAGAATGATAGCTGAAAGCTGAGAATGAATAAACCTGAATAGATGGACTCCGGATAATCAAACCGAGAAGACTCTTGAATTACTCCGGATGGATGAAAAGAATTCTCACGATCAAAACAATTACGAGAGGATGGCAACAAGCTAGAATCACGAATCTTGAAGAGAATGGAGCGAGATTAAAGAGAAACTCTTCTTCGGTCTTCAAAATCCGAGAATGACCACGAGAAACACCACCATGAATTATTGAGGCACACAGGAAGAATCAAAAGCGAAGAGGTTGAGCCAACTATGAAAAGAATTTGAAAGATCTTGGAGAAAAGCATTTGACTAATGATAACTCATTCTTACGTCAAACTTGGAGAAGAATTTAGGATAGCTCTGGGAAAATAGAAGAGTCAGGTAAGATCCTGGGAAAAGACCTGTGGGTTAGGGCCCACTCAAAAGAACACCGTTGAAAAGATTTAAAAGAGATGTTGCACCGGTTGAATTAAATGACTTGAATGAGATACCAATCTCGAAAGAGCTTGAACGAATGCAGAGTGGAAACACGAATCTTCGAGATATCTTGAGCACTCCGGAACAATTTAATAGCGAGAGATGGATGATTAAGAGGTGCACCGGCATAAGAAAAGCATTGGAAAAAAAAGAAAAGGAGTATGCTTAATACCAAAGCTTGAATTAAATCCACCGGAGAAGAAAAGAACGAGGAATGACGAACTTGAAGCTCCATTAGAATCTTCATGAGAATCACCGGATAAGAACATTGACGGAAAAGAATGGAGAAACTTCCCATCAATAAAATGGATACTTGAAGAAGAAATCTTAGTCCTTGAAGAAAAACAAAAGGGAGGGAGGGTGGGAAAAACAAAGGCAACTTGGAGACGGATGAAACAAACACCGTTGAGAAGAAGTGATAAATGATCTTGCAAATGTTGACGTGAACGGATCCACTTGAGGAGAGACACACCGGTTAAAAAAAAGGATTGACAAGACAGACTCGATGATCAAGAAGGATTAGTATTCACATAGGAATATGAGAACACCATTTGGAAAAGGTATGGAATCAACATTTGACTTCGAAGCAACTCGAATACCACAACTCAAAACAAAACAAAGGATTGGCTTGCAAAATAAGCCAGAACAAACATATGATAGAGATTTCGTCCGAAGTTTTCGTGGTGGGGCCTACACGGGCTCGATCGTACAGCACCATCATGTACAAGGCAGTGCACATGACATACGAAGCGTCCCCGAGTCGGCATAGCCAAGGACTCTTTAAGACACAACGAGACCACTGTAAAACGACCGTGAATAGGCGGACCACTAGACGTCGAACCCCAATTTCATATCATACATCTGTCGGAAAGATATCCTAAGAGCTACTTGAATTCCCACCTATGAAACTCCCGAAATTTTCAGGTTATGCAATCAGGTGTTGGGGATACAGGGGAAGCATAATATCTCACCCAAAACTAACAAATCCTACATCCAGCTGTATCCATCCTTCAACACATAACCAAGAAACCTTCGGAAATCGTCTACCTCAACCTTCGAAAAGCATCCGTTATACAAGTCATGGCAATACTCCCGTACTCACCTCAGTACTGGGTTATCGGGGTTATCTCACCAACAACTGCATAAAAGAGATTTTCGATGTCGGCGTACTAAACTCAGGTATTCCAGAACTGCAACGATAAAATTATGACGACAACACCTCAGAGCTCAACTCCCCGGGACACTTCCACTAAACCCCTGACAGGAGGCACCAAGACAATGTTCTCATCATAAAACCATCGGAACGATTCCAAGATACCCGCGTGATCCTAAATTTTTTTTAGTGAAATTTGAGAAGAGAAGAGTCAAAACTCTACGTCAGGATGCCTTACCAGAGCGATGAAGAGACTGGGGAGTAAAAAGAATTCCTAACTCTCCGATATATATAATCCTAAATGACTCAAAATATTTTTCTAGACACAACTCGGCCGCTAAAAACGATCAAGCAGTGGGGCTCCTAAGGTCGGGGAAGGCTCTGATTACCAACTTGTAACGCCCTCGATGCGGCTATATCTCCCACGTGTCGAAGCACGACTTAGAGGCATAACCGCATTGAAAGCAATGTCGCAAGTGAGGTAATCTTCACACAACCCATGTAATACATAAGGGAAAGAGATACATAGTTGGCTTACAATCGCCACTTCACACAATTACATGAATAAAGCATTACATCATCCAGATACAATCAAGGTCCGACTACGGAACCAAAATAAAAGAAGAACCCCAAATGCGACAAAGGTCCCCGATCGACCCCAACTGGGCTCCACTACTGATCAACTAGAACGAAACAACACAAAGGGCAAGATCTTCATCGAGCTCCTCCTTGAGCTTGGTTGCGTCATCTGCACGGTAACATAGGCACCTGCAAACTGGTTTTGGAAGTATCTGTGAGCCACGGGGACTCAGCAATCTCGCACCCGCGAGATCAAGACTATTTAAGCTTATAGGAAGGATGGAGTAATGAGGTGGAGCTGCAGCAAGCGACTAGCATATATGGTGGCTAACATACGCAAATGAGAGCGAGAAGAGAAGGCAAAGCACGGTCGATAAAAGTATGATCAAGAAGTGATCCTATAGCAACCTACGTCAAGCATAACTCCAACACCGTGTTCACTTCCCGGACTCCGCCGGAAAGAGACCATCACGGTTACACACGCGGTTGATGTATTTTAATTAAGGTCAACTTCGGGTTTTCTACAACCGGACGTTAACAAATTCCCATCTGCCCATAACCGCGGGCACGGCTTTCGAAAGATAATACCCTGCAGGGGTGTCCCAACTTAGCCCATGACAAGCTCTCACGGTCAACGAAGGAATAGACCTCCACCCGAGACGTTCCGATCAGACTCGGTATCCCGGTACAACAAGACATTTCGACAGGGTAAAACTAAACCAGCAACACCGCCCGAATGTGCCGACAAATCCCGATAGGAGCTGCACATATCTCTTTCTCAGGGCACACTCAGATGAGCAATCCGTACAACTAAAACCAAACCTCGAGTTTCCCCGAGGGGGCGCTGCACAGGGCTCTAGTTCGGACCAACACTCAGAGGAGCACTGGCCCGGGGGGGGGTTAGAATAAAGATGACCCTTGAGTCTGCAGAACCCAAGGGAAGGTGGTAGGTTGTTAGTGCAAATGGTAAAACCAATGTTGGGCATTGCTGGAAGAGCTTTACTTAAGGCGAACTGTCAAGGGGTTCCCATTATAGCCCAACCGTGTAAGGAACGCAAAATCCGGGAACATAACACCGATATGACGGAAACTAGGGCGGCAAGAGTGGAACAAAACACCAGGCATAAGGCCGAGCCTTCCACCCTTTACCAAGTATATAGATGCATTAATTAAATAAGATATATTGTGATATCCCAACAAGTAAACATGTTCCAACAAGGAACAACATCTCCATGTTCCAACAAGGAACAAACTTCAATCTTCACCTGCAACTAACAACGCTATAAGAGGGGCTGAGCAAAGCGGTAACATAGCCAATCAACGGTTTGCTAGGACATGGTGGGTTAGAGGTTTGACATGGCAATTTGGGAGGCTGACAAGCAAATGGTAGGCATCGTAGCATTGGCATAGCAAAGAGCGAGCAAACTAGCATAGCAAAGATAGTAGTGATTTCGAGGGTATGATCATCTTGCCTGAGATCCCGCAAGGAAGAAGAACGAATCCAAGAAGAAGACAAACGGTCGTAGACGAACAAATCCTCACAACTCCGGAACGAAACCGAAGCTAACGAGAGAAGCAACCCGGAAAGAAACAAACAACATAGTAAACAACACAAGCATAAACAAGGCATGATGCACAAACAAGTATGATGCATGTCCGGTTTAATGAGGCATGGCATGGCAAAGTGCAACAAACAATACTACAAGTTAAGTGGAGCTCAATATGCAACGAGGTGCATGTTGACGGAACACCACATCAATTATTTAGTTATCTCTCGTTTAAGCTACCCAACAATATTAACTGTTGTTAAACATGGCAAGAGGTGAAGCATAATATAAACTATACCATCTAAACAATTTAAATGGGGCCGGATATAAAAACAACAAATCCGGTAAATCCCCATATGCATTTAGCAATTTAATGCAACAACAAGTTTAAACATTTTAAATGTTGTTATCATGATGCGGATGACATATACAAGTTTTATGCAATTTTATGAAAATGTTGACATGAGCATGTTATGAAGCATTTGGTCACCATGGCGGAACAAAAAGGTGCCACGGCGGCGAAACAAAAATGGTGCCACGGCAACATTCCGGTCCCGGTAACTCATGGAGATACCGGTGCAAAAGGAGGCGTGCGGATGTGCGGAACATGCTAGAGATGGTGGGGTGCTCCCGGCTTCCGGGTTCCCACGGGATAGTGGCATGGAAACGAGTGACAAACGGACACGATGCAAAACGGGCATCTCATACAACATGCATTCGGTCGGACATCGTCTCGGTGTTATACCTTCGAAGCGTGCGTTTCGGGCGGATCGAGTTCGTAGAGGGAAGTAGACGTTCACGGGTCGACGTAGTGGTATAGTGGTACATCTCGTAGACGTTCACGGGTCGTCGTGGAGGTAGTTGTACACGGTGTCGTAGAGGAAGTAGTTGTTCACGTGGCGACGGTAGTGGAAGTAGTTGTTCTCGCGATGGTAGTGGTTCGAGGTCTTGGCGGGTCATCATGTAGTCGTACATGTTCGTCGTGGTACACCGTTCGTAGAAGTTCGGGCGGCGGTAGTGGTACACGTTTGACGTTTTGTAGTCGAACTTGACGTTTCCAAGGGGCTCCGAATGTCGTGGTACTTGGCGAAAATTCTCGAAGATGACCTTGACGATCCTGGTTTCGGAGCAGAGGCGAGGCTGGCTGGCTACGACCGGCCTTGCAGCCGCTGCGGCCCACGCGAGCGAGCAGAGGAGGCTCACGCAGGAACTTGGCGGGCGCGGCGAGTCATCGGAGGCCGGGGACGGGGCTGCAGGGCCGGCTCGGCACGGGGACCTGGCGAGCGTGTGGAGAGGCGAGGACGGGGCGTCGGCGAGGCTCCGGTAGGGACCAAGGCGGCGGCAGGGGAGGACCCTGGTGGTCGACGGAGAGGCGCAAGGCCATGGCGGCGGAAGGAGCGGCTCGGTCGATGCTGTCCGGTCGAGGACGAAGCCGGAGAAGTAGGGGCGGAGCTGGGAAGAAGCGGCTACAGCAGGAGCTTGGGGTCGGGTTGGCCATAGCGTGGAGGATGAACCAGGTGGCCTCAGCGAGGAGGCGCGGTGGCAGGCCGACGGGAGCAGCAGCTCGGACGGCGAGGCGTGGCCATGGAAGGAGCGGGCGGTCTCGCGGGACGGAGGCGCGGGGCGACATGGACGAAGCGGCCGTGGGGCTCGGTGCAGATGGATCGGGAGGAGCGGG
This sequence comes from Triticum aestivum, assembly GCF_018294505.1. Classification (NCBI taxonomy): domain Eukaryota; kingdom Viridiplantae; phylum Streptophyta; class Magnoliopsida; order Poales; family Poaceae; genus Triticum; species Triticum aestivum. The sequence continues at coordinate 515,188,197 of NC_057812.1, read as the reverse complement.
GCGAGCGAGAGGAGGGAGGAGATGCGGGAGGATCGGGCAGGGGGGTGCAGCGCGAGGAGGGAGAGATGCGGGAGTGCGTGCGACGGTGCTGGAGGAGGAACGAGGGGAGGAGAAAGGGATCGAGCAGAGCTGCGCTGGGAGCGAGGGAGAGATGGCTCCTGGCGGCGGGGTATGGACGAGGGGAAGAGATGGGGATCGAGCAGGGTTAGCTAGGGTTAGAGGCGGCTGGGCCTTGGGCCGGCTTAGGTAGGAGGGTTAGGTGGGCTGGACTGCTGGAGAGGCCGGTTGGGTCGGCCCAAGTGGAGAGGAAATGGCCAGAGGCCTGGCTGGGCTTACCTCTCTCTTCTCTCTCTTATATTTCCTTAACAGAAAAGAATTAGAGAGAAGGAAAGAAAGAAAGGGTTAGGGAAAGAATATGTGCATGCGGACAATTTTCCCGGACTCATAAAAATGAGCTTGATCCAAGAAAATAGAAGTGGGCATGACCGAAAGTTAAACTCAAACTCATTTGATTTAAATTCAAATGATTTGAATAGGAAGTGAGGTTTGGGAAGGTCCAAAAATGTTCGGATTTTTGGTGGAGCTCCGGAAAATGATGAAATAATTATTGGCAAGGTTGGAGAACAAGAATTGAGATAACAACGGCATGGGATATTTTGCAAGTGGGTTATGGTAATTCCAAATAAATGGAATAATTTATAATATCTCCCTATATATCGGGAGGGTATGTTATAAAGAGAAGTCACCATGTGAGTTCCCTCGGTTTAAATGGATCGAAGATCCATACAATTTATTTAGTTGAGTTTTTAAAAAAAATGACATGATGGCATGATGCAATGCAAAAGATGCAAGGAACAAAACAAATCACACGACGAAACTCGGAATAGCTGGAAGTCTTCTGGAGCGTCGGTCTCGGGGCGTTACAACACTCCACCACTACAAGAGGATCTCGTCCCGAGATCTAGGATGGCACCGGAGAGAAATGGAAGAGGAAGAGAAGAGGTAAAACTAAGTTGCTTCTTTGACCAATGAGTGAAACCAAAGAACCTTGAGAGGTTGAACAAATTGAAAGAAAGAATACAAAGGAGATGAACGAGATTGCAAACAATCCGTTAGAAAGAGGAACAAGGAACATTACGAGAACTTGAAGGTTGCAAAGACATGAATCAAGAGTTTAATGGACAAGATAGAATTCGAAACCACTCCGGTTAAAACAAGATGAGAGGGGAAGAATTCGGGCAGTACTCCGGTTGAACATGGAAGGAATAGAACATGAACTTGAGAAGATGGGATGTTACTTGATGAAATCAACAACACACTGCCTCCGGAACTATTGAAAGAATGGCACAATGGGTAAGAAGGATTTCAGACAGCTCTCCAGTTGAGGAAGGAGGGAAAACTTGATAAGATTAGAGAACTCGAATGAAAACACGACACTCCGGTTAAATGGATAAGCAAGAAAAGAACACGATCCTCACGAATCGAGATGGTGAGTGAAAAGAGCAACGTCACAATGCCTCCGAAAGAAATAATAGAAGATATATCATTGGAATAACAGAATGGAGAAGAAAATGCCAACTTCTGCCACAAATGAGTTTGGAAAGCATCCTTGCAAAGAAGAATTGAACGGAGTTGTTGGAAAATCAACAACGAAAAGCACAAGCTTGTAGTGGGCTTATGGAAAACATCTCAAAATTATGAGGTGACAACCGGCCACTAACGGAAACAATTGCTTGCTTGAGATCAACGAAGAGATGAAAACTTCTTCCACCAAGATGATAAAGAGATAACTTGGATCATTGGCAAGCACCACAAATAGCAACATTCCCAATGGAAGGCTTTTAGGTGAAATATGACACAAGATAACTCCAACAACGAGGTTGATGGATTTAAAATAACTCATTCTTAACAACATGTGAATCATGGAAACATGAACTCAAATTATCAAGAATGACATAATACCACCTCCAAAATATGGTAGAAAGAATTGCACTCCGGATTACCATATGAAGAAAGCTTGAGCTCCTTAGGAAAGAATCTCGATGAAAACTTTGAGAAGGGAATTAAATCCTTGATGAACCATCATGTAGAACCTCCATGAAGAACTCCGGTAAACAAAAGGAATGAAAAGAAAGAGAAATTGAAAACACAAGGTGAATCCTTGCAATGATTTAGATGGATCTCCGTGATAATTAGAGCTTGGAACTCCGGGAAAAAGAGAAGATGAAACAAATGAAACCGAGAATTTTAAGGGCCTCCGGAATAAAGAATTAATCACTTGGATGAACAAGAATAAGAATTATGTTATGCTTATCCTTCACCAATTAAATTGATGACAATCAACGGATTTGGCATACTACTTATTCTCGTAGAAAGGATTAAAAGAGATATATCAAAACTTGAGAAGGTCTTCAACGAACCACCGGTAGGATTGGAACAACAAATGAATTGATATGATGAACAAGGAAGAGAGATCTTGAAAGAACCACCGTAAGAATTGAAAATGATCGAAGTAGGGGTGCATCACCGGTAAGAATTAGCAAATGAACGAAGGTGCTTGAGACAAACTAGATACATGAGAACAAAGAGATCAAGAACTGATTAGAGGATATTCGATAGATGCACCGGCAAGATAGGAGAATGATAACTGACGGCTGAGAATGAATAAACCTGAATTGATGGACTCCGGATGACAAACTGAGAAGACTCTTGAATATCTCCTGATGGGTGAAAAAGATTCTCACAATCGAAAACAATTATGAGAGGATGGCAACAAGCTAGCACCATGAATCTTGAAGAGAATAGAGCAAGATTAAAGAGAAACTCTTCTTCGGTCTTCAAATGATGAGAATGACAACGAGAAACACCACCAAGAATTATTGAGGCACACCGGAAGAATCAAAAGCGAAGAGGTTGAGCCAACTATGAAAAGAATTTGAAAGATCTTGGAGAAAAGCATTTGACTAATGATAACTCATTCTTACGTCAAACTTGGAGAAGAATTTAGGATAGCTCTGGGAAAATAGAAGAGTCAGGTAAGATCCTGGGAAAAGACCTGTGGGTTAGGGCCCACTCAAAAGAACACCGTTGAAAAGATTTAAAAGAGATGTTGCACCGGTTGAATTAAATGACTTGAATGAGATACCAATCTCGAAAGAGCTTGAACGAATGCAGAGTGGAAACACGAATCTTCGAGATATCTTGAGCACTCCGGAACAATTTAATAGCGAGAGATGGATGATTAAGAGGTGCACCGGCATAAGAAAAGCATTGGAAAAAAAGAAAAGGAGTATGCTTAATACCAAAGCTTGAATTAAATCCACCGGAGAAGAAAAGAACGAGGAATGACGAACTTGAAGCTCCATTAGAATCTTCATGAGAATCACCGGATAAGAACATTGACGGAAAAGAATGGAGAAACTTCCCATCAATAAAATGGATACTTGAAGAAGAAATCTTAGTCCTTGAAGAAAAACAAAAGGGAGGGAGGGTGGGAAAAACAAAGGCAACTTGGAGACGGATGAAACAAACACCGTTGAGAAGAAGTGATAAATGATCTTGCAAATGTTGACGTGAACGGATCCACTTGAGGAGAGACACACCGGTTAAAAAAAGGATTGACAAGACAGACTCGATGATCAAGAAGGATTAGTATTCACATAGGAATATGAGAACACCATTTGGAAAAGGTATGGAATCAACATTTGACTTCGAAGCAACTCGAATACCACAACTCAAAACAAAACAAAGGATTGGCTTGCAAAATAAGCCAGAACAAACATATGATAGAGATTTCGTCCGAAGTTTTCGTGGTGGGGCCTACACGGGCTCGATCGTACAGCACCATCATGTACAAGGCAGTGCACATGACATACGAAGCGTCCCCGAGTCGGCATAGCCAAGGACTCTTTAAGACACAACGAGACCACTGTAAAACGACCGTGAATAGGCGGACCACTAGACGTCGAACCCCAATTTCATATCATACATCCGTCGGAAAGATATCCTAAGAGCTACTTGAATTCCCACCTATGAAACTCCCGAAATTTTCAGGTTATGCAATCAGGTGTTGGGGATACAGGGGAAGCATAATATCTCACCCAAAACTAACAAATCCTACATCCAGCTGTATCCATCCTTCAACACATAACCAAGAAACCTTCGGAAATCGTCTACCTCAACCTTCGAAAAGCATCCGTTATACAAGTCATGGCAATACTCCCGTACTCACCTCAGTACTGGGTTATCGGGGTTATCTCACCAACAACTGCATAAAAGAGATTTTCGATGTCGGCGTACTAAACTCAGGTATTCCAGAACTGCAACGATAAAATTATGACGACAACACCTCAGAGCTCAACTCCCCGGGACACTTCCACTAAACCCCTGACAGGAGGCACCAAGACAATGTTCTCATCATAAAACCATCGGAACGATTCCAAGATACCCGCGTGATCCTAAATTTTTTTTAGTGAAATTTGAGAAGAGAAGAGTCAAAACTCTACGTCAGGATGCCTTACCAGAGCGATGAAGAGACTGGGGAGTAAAAAGAATTCCTAACTCTCCGATATATATAATCCTAAATGACTCAAAATATTTTTCTAGACACAACTCGGCCGCTAAAAACGATCAAGCAGTGGGGCTCCTAAGGTCGGGGAAGGCTCTGATTACCAACTTGTAACGCCCTCGATGCGGCTATATCTCCCACGTGTCGAAGCACGACTTAGAGGCATAACCGCATTGAAAGCAATGTCGCAAGTGAGGTAATCTTCACACAACCCATGTAATACATAAGGGAAAGAGATACATAGTTGGCTTACAATCGCCACTTCACACAATTACATGAATAAAGCATTACATCATCCAGATACAATCAAGGTCCGACTACGGAACCAAAATAAAAGAAGAACCCCAAATGCGACAAAGGTCCCCGATCGACCCCAACTGGGCTCCACTACTGATCAACTAGAACGAAACAACACAAAGGGCAAGATCTTCATCGAGCTCCTCCTTGAGCTTGGTTGCGTCATCTGCACGGTAACATAGGCACCTGCAAACTGGTTTTGGAAGTATCTGTGAGCCACGGGGACTCAGCAATCTCGCACCCGCGAGATCAAGACTATTTAAGCTTATAGGAAGGATGGAGTAATGAGGTGGAGCTGCAGCAAGCGACTAGCATATATGGTGGCTAACATACGCAAATGAGAGCGAGAAGAGAAGGCAAAGCACGGTCGATAAAAGTATGATCAAGAAGTGATCCTATAGCAACCTACGTCAAGCATAACTCCAACACCGTGTTCACTTCCCGGACTCCGCCGGAAAGAGACCATCACGGTTACACACGCGGTTGATGTATTTTAATTAAGGTCAACTTCGGGTTTTCTACAACCGGACGTTAACAAATTCCCATCTGCCCATAACCGCGGGCACGGCTTTCGAAAGATAATACCCTGCAGGGGTGTCCCAACTTAGCCCATGACAAGCTCTCACGGTCAACGAAGGAATAGACCTCCACCCGAGACGTTCCGATCAGACTCGGTATCCCGGTACAACAAGACATTTCGACAGGGTAAAACTAAACCAGCAACACCGCCCGAATGTGCCGACAAATCCCGATAGGAGCTGCACATATCTCTTTCTCAGGGCACACTCAGATGAGCAATCCGTACAACTAAAACCAAACCTCGAGTTTCCCCGAGGGGGCGCTGCACAGGGCTCTAGTTCGGACCAACACTCAGAGGAGCACTGGCCCGGGGGGGGTTAGAATAAAGATGACCCTTGAGTCTGCAGAACCCAAGGGAAGGTGGTAGGTTGTTAGTGCAAATGGTAAAACCAATGTTGGGCATTGCTGGAAGAGCTTTACTTAAGGCGAACTGTCAAGGGGTTCCCATTATAGCCCAACCGTGTAAGGAACGCAAAATCCGGGAACATAACACCGATATGACGGAAACTAGGGCGGCAAGAGTGGAACAAAACACCAGGCATAAGGCCGAGCCTTCCACCCTTTACCAAGTATATAGATGCATTAATTAAATAAGATATATTGTGATATCCCAACAAGTAAACATGTTCCAACAAGGAACAACATCTCCATGTTCCAACAAGGAACAAACTTCAATCTTCACCTGCAACTAACAACGCTATAAGAGGGGCTGAGCAAAGCGGTAACATAGCCAATCAACGGTTTGCTAGGACATGGTGGGTTAGAGGTTTGACATGGCAATTTGGGAGGCTGACAAGCAAATGGTAGGCATCGTAGCATTGGCATAGCAAAGAGCGAGCAAACTAGCATAGCAAAGATAGTAGTGATTTCGAGGGTATGATCATCTTGCCTGAGATCCCGCAAGGAAGAAGAACGAATCCAAGAAGAAGACAAACGGTCGTAGACGAACGAATCCTCACAACTCCGGAACGAAACCGAAGCTAACGAGAGAAGCAACCCGGAAAGAAACAAACAACATAGTAAACAACAAGCATAAACATGGCATGATGCGCAAACAAGTATGATGCATGTCCGGTTTAATGAGGCATGGCATGGCAAAGTGCAACAAACAATACTACAAGTTAAGTGGAGCTCAATATGCAACGAGGTGCATGTTGACGGAAACACCACATCAATTATTTAGTTATCTCTCGTTTAAGCTACCCAACAATATTAACTGTTGTTAAACATGGCAAGAGGTGAAGCATAATATAAACTATACCATCTAAACAATTTAAATGGGGCCGGATATAAAAACAACAAATCCGGTAAATCCCCATATGCATTTAGCAATTTAATGCAACAACAAGTTTAAACATTTTAAATGTTGTTATCATGATGCGGATGACATATACAAGTTTTATGCAATTTTATGAAAATGTTGACATGAGCATGTTATGAAGCATTTGGTCACCATGGCGGAACAAAAAGGGTGCCACGGCGGCGAGACAAAAATGGTGCCACGCAACATTCCGGTCCCGGTAACTCATGGAGATACCGGTGCAAAAGGAGGCGTGCGATGTGCGGAACATGCTAGAGATGGTGGGGTGCTCCCGGCTTCCGGGTTCCCATGGGATAGTGGCATGGAAACGAGTGACAAACGGACACGATGCAAAAAACGGCATCTCATACAACATGCATTCGGTCCACGGACATCGTCTCGGTGTTATACCTTCGAAGCGTGCGTTTCGGGCGGATCGAGTTCGTAGGGAAGTAGACGTTCACGGGTCGACGGTAGTGGTACATCTCGTAGACGTTCACGGGTCGTCGTGGAGGTATGTACACGGCGTCGTAGAGGAAGTATTGTTCACGTGGCGACGGTAGTGGAAGTAGTTGTTCTCGCGATGGTAGTGGTTCGGGTCTTGGCGGTCATCATGTAGTCGTACATGTTCGCGTGGTACACTGTTCGTAGAAGTTCGGCGGCGAGTGGTACACGTTTGACGTTTTGTAGTCGAACTTGACGTTTCCAAGGGGCTCCGAATGTCGTGGTACTTGGCGAAAATTCTCGAAGATGACCTTGACGATCCTGGTTTCGGAGCAGAGGCGAGGCTGGCTGGCTACGACCGGCCTTGCAGCCGCTGCGGCCCACGCGAGCGAGCAGAGGAGGCTCACGCAGGAACTTGGCGGGCGCGGCGATCATCGGAGGCCGGGGACGGGGCTGCAGGGCCGGCTCGCACGGGGACCTGGCGAGCGTGTGGAGAGGCGAGACGGGGCGTCGGCGAGGCTCCGGTAGGGACCAAGGCGGCGGCAGGGGAGGACCCTGGTGTCGACGGAGAGGCGCAAGGCCATGGCGGCGGAAGAGCGCTCGGTCGATTTGTCCGGTCGAGGACGAAGCCGGAGAAGTAGGGCGGAGCTGGGAAGAAGCGGCTGCAGCAGGAGCTTGGGGTCGGGTTGGCCATGGTGGAGGATGAACCAGGTGGCCTCAGCGAGGAGGCGCGGTGGCAGGCCGACGGGAGCAGCAGCTCGGACGGCGAGGCGTGGCCATGGAAGGAGGGCGGTCTCGCGGGACGGAGGCGCGGGGCGACGTGGACGAAGCGGCCGCGGGGCTCGTGCAGATGATCGGGAGGAGCGGCGAGCGAGAGGGAGGAGATGCGGGAGGATCGGGCAGGGGGGTGCAGCGCGAGGAGGGAGAGATGCGGGAGTGCGTGCGACGGCGCTGGAGGAGAACGAGGGAGGAGAAAGGATCGAGCAGAGCTGCGCTGGAGCGAGGGAGAGATGGCTCCTGGCGGCGGGTATGGACGAGGGGAAGAGATGGGATCGGGCAGGGTTAGCTAGGGTTAGAGGCGGCTGGGCCTTGGGCCGGCTTAGGTAGGAGGTTAGGTGGCTGGACTGCTGGAGAGGCCGGTTGGGTCGGCCCAAGTGGAGAGGAAATGGCCAGAGGCCTGGCTGGGCTTACCCTCTCTTCTCTCTCTTATATTTCCTTAACAGAAAAGAATTAGAGAGAAGGAAAGAAAAGGAGGGTTAGGGAAAGAAAATGCGCAAGGGGATAATTTCCTTGGACTCACAAAAATATGCTCGTACCAAGAAAAATAGAAAGAGGCATGATTGAAAGATTAAATTCAAACTCATTTGATTTAAATTCAAATGATTTGAATAGGAAGTGAGGTTTGGGAAGGTCCAAAATGTTCGGATTTTTGGTGGAGCTCCGGAAAATGATGAAATAAATATTGGCAAGGTTGGAGACCAAACTTGAAGCAGAAAAGGAACGAATTGGATTTTGTAAGTGTGTTTTGGTGATTCCAAAATAGTGAATATTTAATATAGCTCCCTAATATTGGAGGATATGTTATAAAGAGAAGTCACCATGTGAGTTCCCTCGGTTTAAATAGATCAAAAATCCATACAATTTATTTAGAGAGGTTTTTAAAAATAAATGACATGATGGCATGATGCATGATGCAATGCACATGATGCAAGGATGAATGCAACAATAAAACAAATCACACGACGAAACTCGGAATAGCTGGAAGTCTTCTGGAGCGTCGGTCTCGGGGCGTTACATGGGCGGAACCCGCAAGTTGATCACCAAAACATACATCAAGTGAATCACGTGATATCCCATTGTCACCACAGATATCCACGGCAAGACATACATCAAGTGTTCTCAAATCTTTAAAGACTCAATCCGATAAGATTACTTCAAAGGGGAAACTCTATTCATTACAAAAGAGAAGAGGGGGAGGAGAAACATAAGATCCAACTATAATAGCAAAGCTCGCGATACATCAAGATCGTGCCAAATCAAGAACACGAGAGAGAGAGAGAGAGAGAGAGATCAAACACACAGCTACTGGTACATACCCTCAGCCTCGAGGGAGAACTACTCCCTCCTCGTCATGGAGAGCACCGGGATGATGAAGATGAAGGAAATATTCCCTAGAGGAAATAATAAAGTTATTATTTATTTCCTTATATCATGATAAATGTTTATTATTCATGCTAGAATTGTATTAACCGGAAACATAATACATGTGTGAATACATAGACAAACAGTATGTCACTAGTATGCCTCTACTTGACTAGCTCGTTGAATCAAAGATGGTTAAGTTTCCTAGCCATAGACATGAGTTGTCATTTGATTAATGGGATCACATCATTAGAGAATGATGTGATTGACTTGACCCATTCCGTTAGCATAGCACTTGATCGTTTAGTTTGTTGCTATTGCTTTCTTCATGACTTATACATGTCCCCATGACTATGAGATTATGCAACTCCCGTTTACCGGAGGAACACTTTGTGTGCTACCAAACGTCACAACATAACTGGGTGATTATAAAGGTGCTCTACAGGTGTCTCCGAAGGTACTTGTTGGGTTGGCGTATTTCGAGATTAGGATTTGTCACTCCGATTGTCGGAGAGGTATCTCTGGGCCCACTCGGTAATGCACATCACTATAAGCCTTGCAAGCATTGTAACTAATGAGTTAGTTGTGGGATGATGTATTATGGAACGAGTAAAGAGACTTGCCGGTAACGAGATTGAACTAGGTATTGAGATAGCGATGATCGAATCTCGGGCAAGTAACATACCGATGACAAAGGGAACAACGTATATTGTTATGCGGTCTGACCGATAAAGATCTTCGTAGAATATGTAGGATCCAATATGAGCATCCAGGTTCCGCTATTGGTTATTGACCGGAGACGTGTCTCGGTCATGTCTACATAGTTCTCGAACCCGTAGGGTCCGCACGCTTAAAGTTCGGTGACGATCGTAATTAGGGTTTTTGTGTTTTTGATGTACCAAAGGTTGTTTGGTGTCCCTGATGTGATCACAGACATGACGAGGAGTCTCGAAATGGTCAAGACATAAAGATTGATATATTGGAAGCCTATATTTGGATATCGGAAACGTTCCGGGTGAAATCGGGATTTTACCGGAGTACCGGGGGGTTACCGGAACCCCCCCCCCCCCCCGGGGGGTTATTGGGCCTACATGGGCCCTAAGGGAGAAGAGGAGGGCCGGCCAAGGCAGGCCGTGCGCCCCCTCCCCCCCTAGTCTGAATAGGACAAGGAAGGGGGGCGGCGGCCCCTTTCCTCTTTCTCCCTTCCCCCTTCATTTTCCATCCTCCCAACCGCCCACCATTGGTGTCTCGTCCCTCCCTCTTCATTGTGGCAGTCAAGCTATCAGGGAGCCATAAGACTAAGAATAAAATGTTTGATCTATTGATTTTCCCGTTCATAGTATACCAGAAATGGTTAATATAGGTGCTTTTTCATACCTTGTAATGGTTCATCTGTGGTTACCTTTGTTCTGTACTCTGCTTAATAATTAATAAAAATGGTTATGTGCATCATAATGATGTAGAGGCCAAGGGACTAACCTTCTTTTGAAAAAAGAAAAAAATGGTATACGAGAAACTGAAACTCACTCTCAAGTGCAGTTTGACATTTTACAAAGATCTCTAGTTAGAGCATCTCCAGCCACGCCCCAACAAGCCCTTCCCAGGCAATTTTTTCACGCCGGCGCCCAAAAAATCGGTCCAGTCGTGCCCCAAGGAGCCCGTTTTCACCGGTCTGGGCCGAAACTGCCGCCGGCGGACCCAGGCCGAACTGGGGGCGCCCGGGAGTGTCGGGGCGAGCGGTTTTGAAGCGAAATAGCTGTGGGCCCGCCGAGTCAGCGACGCGCGCCTCGTCTTCCCTCAGAACGCCTCGGTTTCCCGTGGGGAATCAATGGTAAGGTTGCCACCGGTCAGCCTTGCCATTGATTCCTCACGAGTGGCGCGTCACGGGCGGCGCGGTGACGCCTCCCTTCCCACCACGCGTACACACGGCACGAGGCTATAAAACCCGTGCCGCCCTCTCGTCGCTGGCCACACCAGCCCGAGCCCAAGCCAGCCACCGAGCTCTGCCTCTCTCCTTGTGCGGCGTTCCTCTCCTTCCCTTTCTCGCCAAGCCCAAAGCGATGCCTGAACGATTCCCTGCGACGCGGCGGCGGCCAACGGCTTCAGCCGCCGCTCGCTCCACGAGTGGGAGGCCTACCTCTTCTTCGAGGCCAACATCCCGGCGCCGCCAGACATGCTCGTCGGGCCGACGGGCTGGAGACTCAGCAACGGGGGCGTCCCCATCCCCCGGTGCCCGACGTCGACGCGCTCCCCGCCATCTTCGCCGCCGAGGTCAACCGCGTGCGGGCGTCCCTGACGGAGGAGCAGCGCGCCATCCCCCAGTACGCCGCCGACAACCACGCATCATGGACGGTGTACTTCCAGCGTCGGCAGGCGCAGCGGCTAGCGTACACCAACGGGTCGCCGGTGGTGGGGGGCACGAACAACAGCGAGGGGCGCCGCCTATGGTGGGGCGCCCCCGGCCGCACCCTCCATGAGGTGCTCCAATACCTCGAGGGCGGCAATGACCCGCCGCTGGCATACCCTGTCGCAGCGAGCGCCCCCCCCCCCCACTGGAGTGCCGGGCAATGGATGCCCAGGAGTTTCGGCTCCTTGTCTTCCTCCTCTGAGTCCTCCTCCCATTCCTCCGGTTCGCCGGCGCTGCTCGGCGTCAAGGCCGAGCCCGCTGTGGAGACGCCACTCGGTCGGCGCACCCGCAGCGCCGGCATCGTCATCAACGAGGGCGGTAGGCGCGCCTCCTCCTCGGCTCCTCCGCGCTACGTCAAGCCAAAGACGGAGCCGGGGATCGCCGTCGTGAAGACGGAGCCCGGACTCGCCGACAGCGTCAAGGAGGAGCTCGACGACGCGGCGGCCCTGAAGTGGGCGCGTGAAGACTGGTGCGCACAGAGCTGGAGCGCCAGTGCCTCGCCTATGAGCGGTTCGAAGCTCGACACCGTGGCCGGGACGAGGGAGGCATCATCGTCCTCGACGACAGCGACGACGATGCGCCGCCGCCACCGGTCCGTCAGGGCGACGCCGGGCAGGGGTCCAGCAGAGGTGTCAAGAAGGAGAAGGCGGACGACGACGACGAGGATGGCGGCGACGTCGGCGACTTCGCCGCTCTCAGCGACTTCTTCGCCCCTTAGTTGGATTTTTTTAAATAACTTATGTAACGTCGAACATTGTTGAATATATGTCAAGTTTGCCGAACTTTAGCCGAAAGTTTTGTTCAATTTGCCGAACTCTGCCGAATTCCTTTAAAAAACCGCGTCTGGTGGCGACCCTAAGGCCGGCGGCTGGGAACCCGCTCGCACCCACGCCGATTTTAGCGCCGGCTCACCCCCAGGCGGCGATTTTACGCGCCCCCCTGGGTGGGCCAACGGCTGGAGGTGCTCTTAGTTATGAAATGGACTCAGTTCAGATCCTTTTAGCAAAATAAAAGGAAGTGTAACCGAATCAGGGCAATAATTAATCTGACATTTTGTAACGATTTCGAGTTAATAGGCCAACATGTTTCTTAATTAGTGTATGTGTACTTGCATTTTGGCCTTCAGCTCCTTTCGGTTATCATACCTTAAATTAATTCAACGGTCCTTGCTCTACAAGATGGCCCTTCCCTTTTCGTTAACACAACATACTTTGACTTCATCAAGATATGCATCCTTAGTGGTCCAATATCCATTTCGACTTTCTTGTTTTATACTGTCAAAATAGATCTCCAACTAACAAATGATATCTAAAGGTTAACTGATATTGGTTCAACAAAACTAACACATACTGTTACTTATATCATCATGGAAAGTGCTTTTCTTAGGGAATGGAAAGTGCTTCATGATGTAACTTTGTAGTCTTTTTTGTGACGTGATCTGTTTTTTAAAGGAGGTTTAAACCCCAGCCCTCTGCATCATTAGGATGCACTGTAACGTAATCTAATGAAATGTAATTGTGAAATTACGTTTGCATGTTGAGTATTTTAGAACGAAGAAAGTATCGCTGAGATCGGACCTGAAGGAGATTGCAAATAAAAACAAAGTCTAAATTAGGAAGTCAAGACAGGTACAATTGGAGATAAATTCAAGGGAACTCTTTTTAATATACTCATTATGGTATGTGTGTCGTTTACAAGATAAAGTACGCGGCAATACATAAGAAAGGAAATTGCAGACGGAAAACGTGCATTATTGACCAGGGACTTAACCTCAAATCCACTTTCACGTTGGAGAAAAATGGATCACATCACTTCGCCGTTGTTAGGAATCTAGTTTGGAAAGTCGGGTAGAGAAATGTTGGCAAATGACAGCATAAGATAGGCATGCATGCAGAAAGCTGATATCGATGATGAGATCAGTGATGCTGGGGGTTAGATCCCCCGGGGCTGAGCCTCTTCGACCTATCAACAGATATGTCCGGCGCCGCGTCACGCGGCAACGTCCCTGTGGTGCTCGCCCCTGTCGGGGTTGGGCCGCCGCCGATGACCACGGTGTCCTGCAGGCACCGTCGGCCCAGCATCAGCGGACGGTCGCCGGAGACCGCGATAGGCGAGGAGGTGATGACGAGAACGATGAAGATGCACAAGCACATCACTAGCTTCATGGCTAATACAGCTCTGTCTACCTTTGCTCACTTGGCTTCCCTGCGAGGAGCGTCGAGCTACTTGATATTGTGGAATCTGCAGTGATGATGAGCTGCACCCTACGGCTTGTACGTGCATTTATAAGCCAAGCGTGCAAGTTTTTTTCTGCCCACGCTGAATTGTATACACATGTAGTGGGATCAGTTGCCACTGATTTGGCCAGTTATTTGTTTAGAGACATTGCAAAAATATATGCATCTAGCCGACGTACGTGAGCTTCGGCACCAGTTAGGTAGTTAATTTTAAACCTAGAGTTTTCCAACACGTCCTCTCACCATCCATGGCTCCATCTCATGCTTTACCTTACGTACGTATCCATCTTTCCTTTGAAGTGTGTTTCTTGGTGAGTTTGCATTTATCATGTTTTAGATGTTGACTTCACGATGGAGTTTGTCGTCGTTGGAACTTAAAAATTGATGCGGCATAAGTCAACTCAACACATGATCAAGGATATACACATCCACGCATGCAGCCTAATCCACATGCATGTTCATTTCATTTCATCCGATACAATACACAGTCAGCAACATCCTTTTCAAGTCATCGCGCATTGCAAACCTTAATCTACTTCTGCGTGTTATCAGACTCACATGGCATTTCGAGTGTTGACCGATTGGGTTCCGCGTACATCATCATCCATGTGTTTCAAGTGTCGGCACCTTTACACTTGCCATTAGTGCCTCTTATATGTCCTCCTACTTAATATAGTGAAGGACAAGGCAGAGAAGTGAAGTGAAGACCTAGAGGAAACACACACAAGGGGCAACTAAGTGCATCTTTAGCAGATCCTCATGATCTACGAGGCCAGTCTCTCGGATGTGCTCATAGGGGTAGGAAGTGCGTGTGCACGTACTCCATGTATAGATCTGGAATTTGTAGGTCCGAGGTTCATGGAATGTGCATGTCCTTTCTACCGGTTGAAGCATTGCAACAAGACTTCATGGTAATGGCGGCAATAATGAGGCTTTGTTTTTTTGGTGCTCTTTTGAGTAATGTGTATTAAGTTCTCGGCTGAAAACCCTATATCTATCTTCATTGGTTGTACCTCTCAGTGATGGGCTGAATTCCCTTCTCTCTTTTTTTGAAATGGTGGTCTGCGCTACGTTATTGAAGGCAATGTGTGGTGATTGCTTGGACTTTCCCTCCACTCCGATGTATGGTTGGATAGACGACGACGAAGCACATACATCAGTTTCTTCATGGAGGTGTTGGCGTTGGGAAATCTTAATCATAGTCTGGCCAGAGGAAGCAACACCAACATTGTGGTCTTCCATATGTCTCTCATGCCAATGCCCAGCTCCAAAATCAATGCCCCCACGGAGGTAGACAAAGCAAAAGCATTGCCATCGTCCGATAATACAAATAGGGTTCCCTAGAAGCTGCAATCGTAAAAGACGAAGAGCACCACTTCGATGATGCCATCAAGAAGAGATCAATGGTCGAAATCATTGTTATCGCTGGCTCCAGCCACGATTTTCACCCGGATCAACTTACAAGCCCCGCGCCATGCATTAGTCAGACCCGAGGTAGATTTGATCTGAGCCATGGCCGGTCATCAGAGCGAGAGGCCACATCCACCTGGATCGACCACCACACTAGAGTAGCACACAACAACACCTAGCTGCACGGATGACGTATGCCATATGCTGCATCAGCCACCGCACACGTTGGAGCACCGTCTAAAGCCGATGATCCGAGGCAGGCCATCACACCACATCCACAATAGGAGTTGCGCACTCAACAATGCGACCGCGATAGGGCCAAGTCCAACCGCTGGCGGACACCAACGGGCTTTGCCGATGACGTGTGCTGGTGGCAGCGAGGGAGGGGAGAGGGGAGGAGGCGGGCGGTGACAACGGCTAAGGTTTCCACCCAAGACGCCCGAAAGGTTCGACGCATGGGTGCCTTTTTCGTAAGAGCAGTACCCTGCGCCTCTCCATCTCTCACACTTGAGCAAGTTGCAGGGGAAAAATTGATAGTTCTGACCCTGTTCAAGAATTCATCCGATTAACCAGTTAACTTGCCGATTAATCCCTACTCATAGGGTCCCCGAGTAGCCGATTACCCGATAAATCGTCCGATTAATTGATTAAATGGCCGATTAACTTACCGATTAGTCTATTAATCCTCTACTCACCAGCCGACCGAGCAGCTACCAGTTAACGATTTCCTCAACAATGAGTTCTGATGAGCCATCCATGCATTTTCCGTATTAAAAGTGGCTCAACTTTCGTACTGTATCTCAATAAACACATTCCACTTAAATATATCAAGGGGCCATATGATTGTTTGTGAATGTACAAAAGTCGTCCATGTTAGAGGAAGGTAGTGCGTCAGCCAGATGTGAACTTAGGTTCCATTGGAGCAATGTGCAAATGTACATATTTTAGCTACCTGCATGCGCACTTCCGTAACTTATCTAAGTGCCTGGTCCCCTATCCATCAAGAGGCCAAAAGGAATCTCAACTGTTGAAGTGATTCTTTAGTTAGGATATTTTTTTGCTAAAGTAAAATCAGTGTTGACAAAAAAAGGTGTTTGAACTTCAAAGTACATAACCTCACCTATGTGTTTTTGGTTCTGATATATGCTTGATATCAGCTTGATAGTAATATCAAATTCTTTATTATGATGCTCACATTAGAAATGCCATTTTGAGTTAATTCCATATTTTACCTTCTCTTTTGTCATTTTGTATAAAGATTACCTCATTTAAAGGGGTTTTCATCTGTTTTACCACATTTAAATAAAATATATGCCACATTTTACCATTTTTCATATTTGAATGTGCTTTTGTCAAACCGGTGATTTCTAATTGATCTAAAGAAAGCCTTTTATTTTCAAATAAGCTATTGAGTAGAGTAAGAGCAACTCTAGAAGAGTCGTAATATCGATTGATCGCCATAATAACGTTTTTAACTGAATAAATCATTGTAGTAGAGTCACCATCTCGCCTCCGATCGCATAAATTTTTGGAGATGCTTCAAACCTAGCCTGCGAGCCTCAGTATTTGGCAGTTGTGGGAGATATTTGGAGCATATATTATCTTGAAAACGGTTTGACACAAGTGTCATTCCCCCCTCCGGCTGCTCTTTCCACACGCACTACTGCCTCCCCTTCCTCCGTGTAGCACCACCTTTGATGCTTCCGGCTGTCCCCAGTCACCGCTAATGGTGTCGTGCACATTGCCTTGACCCTCATGCCCGATTCCATCAGTTTGGAGTTTGATCCCGTGAATTCAACGGTTGTTACGCCTCCTACAACTCTGATGGTCGGTCGCCACTGCCTAGGCCAGCACCTCGCCAACCCTGCCGATAACAAGTCAGACAGAGAGGTGTCAAACCCTATGCTACCGCATGCAAGCTCCAGTAGGTGACGTAGCAGTCGTCAGCGAAGAAATTGACGAAAAGGCCTCCCCAGGCCGTTGCCCATCTGCCCTTCATCTCAGTTACAGGTGGAACTTGGGCGCCTCTCTAGTCCTACGCCGAATCAAACACTATGATGTGGTAAAAAAAACACCATTTGCCTTATATTTGGTCTTTGCTCGATTGAATGTGAGATGGCCATAGAGAATTGTTGGAAAATGCACAATGCTTGTGATTTAGCCATGATTATGTGATTGTAGGGGGTGGATGGTCAACAATGAAACATTTATCAAGAGTATGACGGGTTATTTTGGCAGGACAAATGATTTTGATCTTGAGGGAGCGTCATTGTCGCATTTTGAGAAAAAAAATATGTGTCCAACCGAGATACAAAATTTGATCAACTCTAACCCTCCTGCTCGTCGTGGAAGAAAGAAATTTGGTGATCAAACTTCACCTGGATGAGGATATTGCATTTCTCAAGGGATGGGAAGATATCTCTCTCAGTGTGAAACGAGCACAAAGTATTAGAAGCACATCGAGGAGGATTTTAAACATCATCTTGGACGTATAACGAACAATACCCTGTCAAATCTTTCACAAACCATTGGGTACTGTTCAAGAGATTTGCAGTCACTCGTCGGATTGTTTGGATCAAGTGAAGCACGCTCTTCCTAGTGGTGTCACCATTGAGCAATATGTAAGGAAATTTTTTGTTGTTTTTTGCCACACTGACATTACTTTGAGCATTGTCATCAATTTGAGAATTTGTTTGTTTTAGTCCTCCATAGCACAAGAGAGGTCTCGACAAATGGCAAAGTCGAATGGTAAAATGTTTGGTCTCTAACATTGCTGGATTTTTTAAGGCCATAAGAAGTGGAAGTCGAGGAATGATAACGACATTCCACGAAAATGGGAAGTGCAACGATTCCTCTCTAGAGATGGAGGATGGTGAAGATGTTGATAGTGATGAAGAGGAAAGGGAAAGGGTGCCAAGAAAGTCCCACTCCGGTGTCTAGCACGGGTCGCCCGGTGGGAGGAAGAGAGGAAAGTAGAAGCTCGACAGAGAAGGATATATGAAGGTGATGAATAAACAGATCAATGAGTTCATGAGGACAAGAAATGAGTACGCCGAGAAGAGGAAGCAAGAACATCTAGAGATGGAGGTGAAGAATAACCAAGAGAGGAGTGCGAGATGTGATGTTATGCAGGAGAGTAGACGACATCGGGAAGAAATTGAGGTGTGTGGGCTCAAACTTCATGAGTGCCGGGTGACAAGTCCAATTTTTGCAATGTTTTTACCCTTTATTTTGTTCCTACATGGTAGGCTGGTATTTTACCGCGCTTGCGTAGCTCTTTTTGCCTGTTTTCACCAAGATTTCATTTTTGGATGCATTTGGGAGTCTAAGGAAAGAACTCCAAAAAAGGGTGATAAGACCATGTCAATTGATGTGATTATGCATTACCATAAAACATTAAAGCACTTGGGAGGAGGAAGAAGTCACAAGGAGCGACTAGAACGCTCGATGGCGCGCCGTACGACCGCACGCGCTCATACAGTGACATGTGCCATCACCATCGTCTGGTCAACTATTTCATTCCCGTGTGATTGGATCATGGATCGGAGGCACATAGACCCAAGAAACAGAGAACCCTAGCCTCCAGAAGGCATAGGAAGGGGGAATCGGCAAGGAGGAATCCGTCATCACCATCGCCTCGTGCAAGGAGACGGCAATATCATTCATCTTCACCATCATCTTGACCACAATCCATCTCCATATGTTTGTAATATCAAACCCTTGTGATCCCTACATGCATTATGCGATTATGTCATTCATTTTCACAAATCTCTTCATATGATGTTTGTCGTCTCCATGCTCGAGTAGTTCCCTTAGTTCTTAGGGATATGGATGAACCTTGGTATGTATAGGAGTTGTAATGTTTCTAAGGATATGAGACTCTGTTAAATATTTGGTTTAATCGTCTTCATCAATGTTATGAAGGGGTTCCAATAAGCATTTCTGCCATAAGGCCATGAAGCATATTACTAACTTTGTAAAGGCTAAGATGTTGAGGTAATTCGAGGTGACAGTAAAAGCCTCTCTACCTCACCTTTGCAATTGATAGGGGAGTAAGGGAGAACCCTTGGTGAGGCTGCATCCATGGGGAAACCCTTAATTACTGCAGTGAGAACCAGAGCAGGAAAACTATGGTAGTGGCATGCGTGGTACGATGTCTATAAAGAGTAGAACGTATTTTGTACCCTGATCCATCTAATCACAAATATCAAGAGTGAGTCAAGTATCCAGCTTAGAACTATGCAGTAGCATATGTTACGTCAGACACATACCAGTGGGAACCTCTCCCTGAGAATGCTTTAATCCTCTGTTGGTTTCAACACTTTATTCGCTCCCCTATCCTCTTTTAATTATTTTACATTATTTACTTCTGTTCGCACACTACTCAAAATCATTACAACTTTCTACCATAATTTTTCTTTGCGCCTACAACTAACTTACACGCACATCTCCATAAGGATCTATAAGGGATAAAGTCCAATTCTTGTGCTCCCCGTGGGATAGATACTCTTACTTTGAAAATGCTACAACTAAAACTTGCATACTTGCAGGTCATCATCAGGCGACAACAAAACATATAGACGAGGAGAA
This sequence comes from Triticum aestivum, assembly GCF_018294505.1. NCBI lineage: Eukaryota > Viridiplantae > Streptophyta > Magnoliopsida > Poales > Poaceae > Triticum > Triticum aestivum. The sequence continues at coordinate 515,168,224 of NC_057812.1, read as the reverse complement.
TCGGTTCACCATGTTAGATCTCGACCAAATGAATCAAGTGGCGCGAGAATTTTGTGAGAAGACGAGAATGGTGGTAATAGATTCCACGAACATCGAAGGAGGGGACTGCTGAGGAAAGGTAAAGTAGAATAGCAACAGAGTATTTCCCTTGGTTAGAGAACCAATATAATCAATCCAGTTGGAGTCAACTAAGTTAACAAGATAAACATCATCAACGCACAAACTAAATAAAAAACTTGCACCCAATGTGGCAAGAGGGTTGTCGAGCCCCTTGTCTTACTAGTTACAAGATTAAAAGCAAATAGATATAGGTAGTGGTAAAATAGCAAGGCGAGTAAAAATAGCAATTTTTGTAGAATAATTTATAAATGGAGAATAGATCAGGGGCCATAGGTTCACTAGTGGCATCTCTCTCGAAAATAGGCCAATGGCATGGTAAACAAATTATAGTTGGGCAATTGAAAAGATTGCAATATTTATGACTATGATCATTCCTGGCATAATCTCATGTAGGCATTATGTCTGTGATAAGTAGATCGTTAATCCAACTGCATCTACTACTAATACTCTACCTCAAAACCGCTATTCAGCATGCATTTAAAGGTACTAAGTATACAATAAGTAGAGTATCGCAGTAATAAAGATGACATAATGTAGATAGGAAGAAGTCAATCAATATGATAAAAAACCATCATTTTATCCTTAGTGACAATAATATAATACATGTCTTGGCCCTTTTTGTCACTGGGTTAGAGCACCACAAGATTGAACCCGCTACAAAGCACAACTCCCTATAAAGTAAAACCCATCAAACTTGGCCAAAGAAGACAGATAGATCGGAGAGCATACAAAGCTATTTAATTATGCAGCAACAAACCCAAATAGATTTAATTGATCTCAATGAACAATCTGATCATAAAGTGACAATTCATCATGTCCCCCTCCCACACACACCACTAATTACATCGAATTGATCTCGATCAAGAATGAGAACATGGTATTGAAGATCCAAAAAGAGAGAGAACCATCTAGCTACTACCATGGACCGGTAGGTCCTAAGGCAACTACTCACAAATGGTCATGGAGGTAGCAAGGTTGATGAAGATTGCTCTGGCAATGGCTTCCTCTTCCGGCAGGGCTCTGAAACAGGGCTCCAGATGGGATCTCCCCGGAACAGTGGCTTGCGGCCGCGATAAAATTCTTTTGGAGGTATGACTGATGGTTTCGGTATTTATAGGGATTTATGGCAATGGAATCAGGTCAAGGCGGTATCTATGCGCTCCACACGAGCAAGGGGCACGGCCACCCCCGGTCGTGCCACCTGTCTGTGTGGGGCCCCTGGTGCACATATCGATCTCTTCTGAAGCTTCATGTGTTTCTTGTCACCCAGAAAAAACATGTTAAATTGGCAAACGTATTTTGACCTCCGGATATTTATTTCCTATAAAACCAAAAAACAAATATAAAATTGGAATTGACACAGGGCAATAAATTTATAAGCTAGTCCATAAAAATAGTACAACATGCTATAAAAATTATATAAAAATGACAATATAATAATATGAAACATCAAAAAATATAGATACAATTTGAGACGTATCAGGGACAATGCACACACCGACATAGAAACGGTGCACACACTTGCGTACTCTGACAATATGTGATTTGTACATGTCGCTGGTAAATGCTTTTGTTTATGTAACTTATATTACTTTTGCGAAAATGGACCTAGATATATTAAATGCGCTATGTATGCATTATGACAACTAATGGTGACCCTGCTAGAGTTGGTCTAAGGTAAATAATACACAATAGGTGTGCATCATATATGCCGCCTCGGCTATGGTTTTGAAATTTTCTATGTGCGTTTTCTTTTCGGCTCATGCAAAGAGTCAGTCTTGCGATGTTTCGGTCGTTCTGGCAATCCTGTGGGATTAGGAAAGGCCCTTCTCCTAGCTAGCTATCAAATATGTTCATTTATGTACCCCATGCATCTCATTTACCTATTAGACGTTGGCACTATAGTCCCTCCTTTCCGGTTTACAGGGCTCAAATCTGAAATCTCATCAACCAAGGCACATGGTGAGTGAAGGAATGTATATTGTACTTTACAAAACTACCCAAATTAAATTAATGCATTAATTTGTATTAATTGCAGCGCATGCATGCTTGGCCACTAGACGAGTAGGAACATTGCATGCATTGGTGAGTTCCTTTTTAATTCTTGCATGCAAAGATTTAATGCGCCTCGGAATCTCAATAGAAGATGGAGATGAACCCTTTAAATCAGAAAAAGGAAAAAGCTGAGATAAACCCTCTAAACCAGAAAGGAGGGAGTAGGTGCTCTACTCACGAAGATGTATGTTACCAGGGCTGAAAATCAATGTATTATGTATGGATACCTCGGCAAAGAGAAGCTAATAAAATCGGTGGATGGTTTGCACCACTGAAGATCAGTTAAATGTGGCATATAAGAAAGAAGGGGAATAAAAATCTAAAGCTACCTCAAATGGGTAAAATGTGGCATAGGTTTAGTGAAATGGGAAAAACGGATAAAATCCCTTAAATAGGGTAGTTCCTGTAAAAAATTGGGGTAAAAAAATAAAATTAACTATTTTTTGCAAAGAATGGAAGGGATTTGCTATGAAATGTACAAGTATAGACCCTACCTAAGCAATGCTTGCATGTTGTTTAGTACCACTTCAATTCATAACTTTTTCCCCAAACAAAAACACCCCCTTTCACTTTTAAATACAAGGCCATTGTCAAAAATACAGTTTGCATCTAGAAGGCCACTATCTCTTCCCAAGAAGAATTGATTAGATTCTTTTCCTCATGTGGTGGTGCTTATTAATGCAAATATTACATGCATCCATAGAAAAAGGCACCACATGCTATATGTTTAATTAGCCAGGAATACGGGAGGTTTTCCACACAACTAATCGTGCTATATTTATGAGTTGGCTTTGTTTTCTTAATATCTGGAACATGAGATAGTGACCTTGTATAAAAAGGGGAGGGGGTAGCAAAAATCATGAGAGCTTTCCATTATTTGATCCAAAGGACACATGTATACACTTTTTAGTCTTCCAATGCAAAATGGCCTAATGCACTCCCAATGCGAAATGACCTAATGCACTTTTTAGTCTTAACGTGTTACCTTATATGGTAGATTTTTTTAGAGATAATCACTCCAACGCATTGTCTCTTAACCTGCAATGCTTGGCTCTTCGCACAGTTTTATTGGTAAAATATTGAGGCGGCACAACAAGTAAAGCGAGATGGGAGTTGTATGTTAGTGGAAGGATGGATCTTAGCACATTTACCTATGAAGTGGAATTAAGACTTTGGTTTGGTTTGGCTTCTCTCCCTAGTTTTTCTTCTTCCCTTCTCTCCATAGCTTGGTCACAATCTTGAGAAGTAAACACGATCCCAGAATGAAATAAATACAACATACTTAGATATATGGAACAAAGTTGTATTAGGTATGCTCTAGGTGATATATCTAAGTGATGTTGTACTTAATTGCTTTAGAAATCATGTTTGCATCTAATGTTGTGGCGTAACCGTGGAGGAAACAAAAGGAGAGAAAAATATGCAAAGATGCCACAAGGGAGCAGAGTATTATTTACACTATATAGGAAAGCGAGCTAAGAGCAGTATCTCCACTAACATACAACTACTTGTCTCTCTCTAACGATGCCACCTCAGCATTTTTCCTATGAAATCGTGCCGTAGACTAAGGCATAGCCTAGTGGTGGGAAGGGGCTGATGCCTTCCCACCCACCCAGGTTCAAGGCATGGTACTTGCAATTTGGGTTTGTTGCACCAATTATACTATAGGGGGGTCCCTTACAGTCTTTATGTCAAAAAAAACCGTGCCGGTATTTCATGTTAGTGGAGAGGCAACTCTTAGCATGTTTCCCTACACAGTGAAATTAATGTTGTGATCATTCTCTCCTTCCCTTTGCTCCACAACTAGGACACAATGTTGAGATACAGACATGAACCTAGAATGAAATAAACAACATCACTTAGATACAGCAGTGTGTCACCAATGTATAACTCTGAAATTGGTGTTAAGATGGGGTCCACCACATTTCTATAGCTGGATTAAAATCTCACAATGTATAAGACCGGTTTTGGGTCTTAAGATGGACACCATTCCCATATGCATGCCTTTTACTAATGCTCACACCCTATTCTTTCATAGCAACATGGTGGTGTTGGGGAACGTAGTAATTTCAAAAAAATTCCTACCCACACGCAAGATCATGGTGATGCATAGCAACGAGAGGGGAGAGTGTTGTCTACATACCCTCATAGACCGACAGCGGAAGCGTTATGATAACGCGGTTGATGTAGTCGTACGTCTTCACGGCCCGACCGATCAAGCACCGAAACTACGGCACCTCTGAGTTCTAGCACACGTTCAGCTCGATGACGATCCCCGGACTCCGATCCAGCAAAGTGTCGGGGAAGAGTTTCGTCAGCACGACAGCGTGGTGACGATCTTGATGTTCTACTGTCGCAGGGCTTCGCCTAAGCACCACTACAATATTATCGAGGACTATGGTGGAGGGGGGCACCGCACACGGCTAAGAGAACGATCTTGAAGATCAACTTGTGTGTCTAGAGGTGCCCCCCTACCCCGTATATAAAGGAGCAAGGGGGGTGCGGCCGGTCCTAGGAGGAGGCGCGCCGGAGGAGTCCTACTCCTACCGGGAGTAGGACTCCCCCCTTTCCCTAGTTGGATTAGGACTTAGGGGGAAGGAGGAGAGGGAAGAAAGGAAAGGGGGGGCGCCGCCTCCCCTCCTTGTCCAATTCGGACTTGGGGGGGAGGGGCACGCGGCAGCCCCTAGGCCTCCTCTCCTCTTCCTCCATTAGGCCCATTAAGGCCCATTAGGTTACCGGGGGGTTCCGGTAACCTCCCGGTACTCCGGTAAAATGCCGATTTTACCCGGAACACTTCCGATGTCCAAACATAGGCTTCCAATATATCAATCTTTATGTCTCAACCATTTTGAGACTCCTCGTCATGTCTGTGATCACATCCGGGACTCCGAACAAACTTCGGTATATCAAAATATATAAACTCATAATGAAACTGTCATCGTAACGTTAAGCGTGCGGACCTTGCGGGTTCGAGAACAATGTAGACATGACCGAGACATGTCTCCGGTCAATAACCAATAGCAGAACCTGGATGCTCATATTGGTTCCTACATATTCTACGAAGATCTTTATCGGTCAGACCGCATAACAACATACGTTGTTCCCTTTGTCATCGGTATGTTACTTGCCCGAGATTCGATCGTCGGTATCTCAATACCTAGTTCAATCTCGTTACCGGCAAGTCTCTTTACTCGTTTCGTAATACATCATCTCGCAACTAACTCATTAGTTGCAATGCTTGCAAGGCTTATGTGATGTGCATTACTGAGAGGGCCCAAAGATACCTCTTCGACAATCGGAGTGACAAATCCTAATCTCGAAATACGCCAACCCAACATGTACCTTTGGAGACACCTGTAGAGCTCCTTTATAATCACCCAGTTACGTTGTGACGTTTGGTAGCACACAAAGTGTTCCTCCGGCAAACGGGAGTTGCATAATCTCATAGTCATAGGAACATGTATAAGTCATGAAGAAAGCAATAGCAACATACTAAACAATCGGGTGCTAAGCTAATGGAATGGGTCATTTTAATCACATCATTCTCCTAATGATGTGATCCCGTTAATCAGATGACAACACATGTCTATGGTTAGGAAACATAACCATCTTTGATTAACGAGCTAGTCAAGTAGAGGCACACTAGTGACGTTTAGTTTGTCTATGTATTAACACAAGTATTATGTTTCCGGATAATACAATTCTAGCATGAATAATAAACATTTATCATGATATAAGGAAATAAATAATAACTTTATTATTGCCTCTAGGGCATATTTCCTTCAGTCTCCCACTTGCACTAGAGTCAATAATCTAGATTACAGAGTAATGATTCTAACACCCATGGAGCTTTTGTGCTGATCATGTTTTGCTCGTGGAAGAGGCTTAGTCAACGGGTCTGCTACATTCAGATCCGTATGTATCGCGCAAATCTCTATGTCTCCCACCTGGACTAGATCCCGGATGGAATTGAAGCGTCTCTTGATGTGCTTGATTCTCTTGTGAAATCTGGATTCCTTTGCCAAGGCAATTGCACCAGTATTGTCACAAAAGATTTTCATTGGACCCGATGCACTAGGTATGACACCTAGGTCGGATATGAACTCCTTCATCCAGACTCCTTCTTTCGCTGCTTCCGAAGCAGCTATGTACTCCGCTTCACATGTAGATCCCGCCACAACGCTTTGTTTACAACTGCACGAACTGACAGCTCCATCGTTTAATGTAAACATGTATCCGGTTTGTGATTTAGAATCGTCCGGATCAGTGTCAAAGCTTGCATCAACGTAACCATTTATGATGAGCTCTTTGTCACCTCCATATATGAGAAACATATCCTTAGTCCTTTTGAGGTATTTCAGGATGTTCTTGACCGCTGTCCAGTGATCCACTCCTGGATTACTTTGGTACCTCCCTGCTAGACTTATAGCAAGACATATATCAGGTCTGGTACACAGCATTGCATACATGATAGAGCATATGGCTGAAGCATAGGGAACATTTTTCATTTTCTCTCTATCTTCTGCAGTGGTCGGGCATTGAGTCTTACTCAATTTCACACCTTGTAACACAGGCAAGAATCCTTTCCTTGCTTGATCCATTTTAAACTTCTTCAAAACTTTGTCAAGGTATGTGCTTTGTGAAAGTCAAATTAAGCGTCTTGATCTATCTCTATAGATCTTAATGCCCAATATGTAAGCAGCTTCACCGAGGTCTTTCATTGAAAAACTCTTATTTAAGTATCCCTTTATGCTATCCAGAAATTCCATATCATTTCCGATTAGTAATATGTCATCTACATATAATATCAGAAATGCTACAGAGCTCCCACTCACTTTCTTGTAAATATAGGATTCTCCAAAAGTCTGTACAAAACCAAATGCTTTGATCACATTATCAAAGCGTTTATTCCAACTCCGAGAGGCTTGCACCAGTCCATAAATGGATTGCTGGAGCTTGCACACTTTGTTAGCTCCCTTTGGATCGACAAAACCTTCTGGTTGCATCATATACAACTCTACTTCCAAAAATCCATTCAGGAATGCAGTTTTGACATCCATCTGCCAAATTTCATAATCATAAAATGCGGCAATTGCTAACATAATTCGGACAGACTTAAGCATCGCTACGGGTGAGAAGGTCTCATCGTAGTCAATCCCTTGAACTTGTCGAAAACCTTTTGCGACAAGTCGAGCTTTGTAGACAGTAACATTACCGCCAGCATCAGTCTTCTTCTTGAAGATCCATTTATTCTCAATTGCTTGCGATCATTGGGCAAGTCAATCAAAGTCCACACTTTGTTCTCATACATGGATCCCATCTCAGATTTCATGGCTTCAAGCCATTTTGCGGAATCTGGGCTCACCATCGCTTCTTCATAGTTCGTAGGTTCATCATGATCTAGTAGCATGACTTCCAGAACATTACCGTACCACTCTGGTGCGGATCTTACTCTGGTTGATCTACGAGGTTTAGTAGTATCTTGTTCTGAAGTTTCATGATCATCATCATTAGCTTCCTCGCTAATTGGTGTAGGTGTCACAGAAACTGGTTTCTGTGATGTACTACTTTCCAATAAGGGAGCAGGTACAGTTACCTCATCAAGTTCTACTTTCCTCCCACTCACTTCTTTTGAGAGAAACTCCTTCTCTAGAAAGTTTCCGAATTTAGCAACAAAAGTCTTGCCTTCGGATCTATGATAGAAGGTGTATCCAATTGTTTCCTTTGGATATCCTATGAAGACACATTTCTCTGATTTGGGTTCGAGCTTATCAGGTTGAAGTTTTTTCACATAAGCATCGCAACCCCAAACTTTCAGAAACGACAACTTTGGTTTCTTGCCAAACCATAGTTCATAAGGCGTCGTCTCAATGGATTTTGATGGTGCCCTATTTAACGTGAATGCGGCCGTCTCTAAAGCATAACCCCAAAACGATAGCGGTAAATCAGTAAGAGACATCATAGATCGCACCATATCTAATAAAGTACGATTACGACGTTCGGACACACCATTACGCTGTGGTGTTCTGGGTGGCATGAGTTGCGAAACTATTCCGCATTGTTTCAAATGTACACCAAACTCGTAACTCAAATATTCTCCTCCACGATCAGATCGTAGGAATTTTATTTTCTTGTTACGATGATTTTCAACTTCACTCTGAAATTCTTTGAACTTTTCAAATGTTTCAGACTTATGTTTCATTAAGTAGATATACCCATATCTGCTTAAGTCATCTGTGAAGGTGAGAAAATAATGATATCCGCCACGAGCCTCAACATTCATCGGACCACATACATCTGTATGTATGATTTCTAATAAATCTGTTGCTCTCTCCATAGTACCGGAGAACAGTGTTTTGGTCATCTTGCCCATAAGACACGGTTCGCAAGTAGTCCATCAGTATGGAGTTTCTTCATGCGCTTTACACCGATATGACCTAAACGGCAGTGTCACAAATAAGTTGCACTATCATTATCAACTCTGCATCTTTTGGCTTCAACATTATGAATATGTGTGTCACTACTATCGAGATTTAATAAGAATGGACCACTCTTCAAGGGTGCATGACCATAAAAGATACTAGATGATTCCCCGCGGGTACATCTGCGGGAAATATTGCCCTAAATTATTGTTTTACTCGGTAAAATAACTCAAAAAAGGTTAAGCAAAATTATGAGTATACGATTCTGCTTTGACAACAATACTTTAGAATGATACATGATGTGCAATGCATGCGAAATATGAGTTGCATTGAGTGCATAATAGCATTGACATTGCCTCACAAACACAAATGTCATGAAATTTCATATCCATGAATAGTATTGTTTGCAGACATTGATCGATTATTTTGGGGATCTTGGGTGTACCTAGATAGCCGTTACACCTGTATCTTTGTTAAATCTGAGTAAAGTCGTGACACCATGGACCTCTCCAAGTGTGACTAAGAAAATAAAATAAGCAAAGTAGCACTGGAATGTTCAGTAAAGTTAAATCCTTTTCTCAAGAGAACAAAATGATCATAATTTAAGGAATACTATTCTCAGTTTCATTGATCTGCAGTGGACCATACGAATGATGAAACTTCGGAATAATCTATTTATGCATCAACAGTACATGATATTTATCTGAATCTACATGGAATACTTGCACAAAGGGAAGTATAGAGGAATTGTAATAAAATTACATCAAAGAAAGGATGCGAGCTACCATGATCAACGGTAAACATACATTTGCATATACCTTAACATTGTTGCGTGTGCAGGAAGTAGACTTCTGTAAGAAAAGGAAAAATAGAAAAAAAAAGTTATGAGTTAGACTGGGCCAAGTAGCACATCTCTTCGAAATTTCTTGAATTAAAAACATTTTCCACCTAGCATGCAATGCTTATGATCTATCCAACAGAAGCATGACAGAAGACAACGACTTCAGTGCACCATTCACGAAAGAAGACGGTAACTTCAGTACCTTTCAGGAAAGAAGCGAAAGAGTTTAGTGTGTAGTGTGTATGCATCAAGATCTTTAGCAAAAATAGATTGACAAAAGTAAGAGGCAACTTATAGATGGTGCCACGTCGGATGGCACATCATAGCTAAAAACCAATGGTAATAGCTTGTTTCTCATTAATGTGAGATAGAGAACAATGAAGTATAGAAATACATTTATAAAAAATAAAGGTAAGTTTACTAAGCAGGAATAATCACCTTTCTGGCCTCTTATTATGAACTGTAAGTGTGCACATCATACCGAATCAAACTATACGACATGATGTGTATACAGATTATTTAGTCACGGGTTTTTTGCCATAACAATATAAAGTATACATAATTAATTACTCGATTCTTGGTACTTCCTCTATGTTAATCTGGGATTTTTTGTACCATCATTGTCGCTTCCCTGTGTATATCCTCCGAAATAACATTCAAGGGATAACACGTCGAAATCATGCTAATCCAATTATCTGTTCTATAGGTCATCATTGTAATGAACAGAGAATTAAGCCAACTTCTTCCGAAAAACAACTAACATGATAACTCACCTTATCATATGCAGAAGCTCATGATTCCACAACAATCCACAAATTTAGGATGACATCTTGCAGTGACGCTGTAGAAAACCGAAACTTGATGTATTTTACTCGCCTTTTCTTCGGGCTGCATCAAGGTAACAATTGAAGATGGGGAAGGGAGTGAGGGCGGAAGAGCTTGATTGCTGAAGGGGTTGGTGAGACTCCTCGTCATCAAATCAGGTTGTGGCAGGGGTAGTCGTACCTATTCATCGTCGAATCTGCGGTGGTGGAGAGAGTTGAAGGTGTCGCATGGAGTTGAAGATGGGAAAGGGAGCGAGTATGGCGGAGCTCTGCCGCAGGAGAGGCTGGCACAGCTTCTCACCACTGAATCCAACATCTGCTTGGATCATCGCAGCTCCTCACCGCTGAATTTGGCAATAGCGTCGTTGTAGACAATCAAGAGATGAGATTGTTGCACGGATTCGTAGAAGGCCAAAATATGGCTTGGGGTGTGGATGCCGATGGGCCACGGGAGAGAAATATAACGTGGGAGGGAAGAGCAAACGAATCACCAAGGAAGAGCAAAGGAATCGCCAGAGAAGATGATACGTGCGTGCCTGGGGCTCTTTTATTTTGCTCCAATTAAGATGTGCCATGAATAGGAAACGTTGGCTTGCTTTGGGGGTGACCATGTACTACGAAAAATATCCAACAAATTGTTGATTTTTTTTTGACATGGCTGATTTGCTGAGGTGGAAGATTTGCTGATGTGGACATCTTGCATGTTAAGAGAAATAGGTTAGTGGGGATGAACTATTTAGGTATTATAGATTACTCATATAAATAGAACAACCATTATTCTCTGATTTAAATGAATAACCGTCTCGCATCAAACAAGATCCAGATATAATGTTCATGCTTAACGCTGGCACCAAATAACAATTATTTAGGTCTAATATTAATCCCGAAGATAGATGTAGAGGTAGCGTGCCGACCGCGATCACATCGACTTTGGAACCATTTCCCACGCGCATCGTCACCTCATCCTTAGCCAATCTTCTCTTAATCCGTAGTCCCTGTTTCGAGTTGCAAATATTAGCAACAGAACCAGTATCAAATACCCAGGTGCTACTGCGAGCATTAGTAAGGTACACATCAATAACATGTATATCACATATACCTTTGTTCACCTTGCCATCCTTCTTATCCGCCAAATACTTGGGGCAGTTCCGCTTCCAGTGACCAGTCTGCTTGCAGTAGAAGCACTCAGTTTTAGGCTTAGGTCCAGATTTGGGTTTCTTCTCCTGAGCAGCAACTTGCTTCCTGTTCTTTTTGAAGTTCCCCTTCTTCTTTCCTTTGCCTTTTTTCTTAAAACTAGTGGTCTTGTTGACCATCAACACTTGATGCTCCTTTTTGATTTCTACCTCCGCAGCTTTCAGCATTGCGAAGAGCTCGGGAATTGTCTTATTCATCCCTTGCATATTATAGTTCATCACGAAGCTCTTGTAGCTAGGTGGAAGTGATTGGAGAATTCTGTCAATGACGCAATCATCTGGAAGATTAACTCCCCATTGAATCAAGTGATTATTATACCCAGACATTTTGAGTATATGCTCACTGACAGAACTGTTCTCCTCCATCTTGCAGCTATAGAACTTATTGGAGACTTCATATCTCTCAATCCGGGCATTTGCTTGAAATATTAACTTCAACTCCTGGAACATCTCATATGCTCCATGACGTTCAAAACATCGTTGAAGTTCCGATTCTAAGCCGTGAAGCATGTCACACTGAACTATCGAGTAGTCATCAGCTTTGCTCTACCAGACGTTCATAACATCTGGTGTTGCTCCAGCAGCAGGCCTGGCACCCAGCGGTGCTTCCAGGACGTAATTCTTCTGTGCAGCAATGAGGATAATCCTCAAGTTACGGACCCAGTCCGTGTAATTGCTACCATCATCTTTGAACTTTGCTTTCTCAAGGAACACATTAAAATTCAACGGAACAACAGCACGGGCCATCTATCTACAATCAAACATAAACAAGCAAGATACTATCAGGTACTAAGTTCATGATAAATTTAAGTTCAATTAATCACATTACTAAAGAACTCCCACTTAGATAGACATCCCTCTAATCCTCTAAATGATCACGTGATCCAAATCAACTAAACCATGTCCGATCATCACGTGAGATGGAGTAGTTTCATTGGTGAACATCACTATGTTGATCATATCTACTATATGATTCACGCTCGACCTTTCGGTCTCCGTGTTCCGAGGCCATATCTGTATATGCTTGGCTCGTCAAGTATAACCTAAGTATTCCGCGTGTGCAACTATTTTGCACCCGTTGTATTTGAACGTAGAGCCTATCACACCCAATCATCACGTGGTGTCTCAGCACGAAGAACTTTCGCAACGATGCATACTTAGGGAGAACACTTCTTGATAATTAGCGAGAGATCATCTTAAAATGCTACCGTCAATCAAAGCAAGATAAGATGCATAAAAGATAAACATCACATGCAATCAATATAAGTGATATGATATGGCCATCATCATCTTGTGCTTGTGATCTCCATCTTTGAAGCACCGTCATGATCACCATCGTCACCGGTGCGACACCTTGATCACCATCGTAGCATCGTTGTCGTCTCGCCAATCTTATGCTTCCACGACTATCGCTACCGCTTAGTGATAAAGTAAAGCATTACAGCGCAATTGCATTGCATACAATAAAGCGACAACCATATGGCTCCTGCCAGTTGTCGATAACTCGGTTACAAAACATGATCATCTCATACAATAAAATATAGCATCATGTCTTGACCATATCACATCACAACATGCCCTGCAAAAACAAGTTAGACGTCCTCTACTTTGTTGTTGCAAGTTTTACGTGGCTGCTATGGGCTTAAGCAAGAACCAATCTTGCCTACGCATCAAAACCACAACGATAGTTTGTCAAGTTGGTGTTGTTTTAACCTTCGCAAGGACCGGGTGTAGCCACCCTCGGTTCAACTAAAGTTGGAGAAACTGACACCCGCCAGCCACCTGTGTGCAAAGCACGTTAGAACTAGTCTCGCGTAAGCGTACGCGTAATGTCGGTCCGGGCCGCTTCATCCAACAATACCGCCAAACCAAAGTATGACATGCTGGTAAGCAGTATGACTTATATCGCCCACAACTCACTTGTGTTCTACTCGTGCACAACATCAACACATAAAACCTAGGCCCTGATGCCACTGTTGGGGAACGTAGTAATTTCAAAAAAATTCCTACGCACACACAAGATCATGGTGATGCATAGCAACGAGAGGGGAGAGTGTTGTCTACGTACCATCGTAGACCGACAACGGAAGCGTTATGACAACGTGGTTGATGTAGTCGTACGTCTTCACGGCCCGACCGATCAAGCACCGAAACTACGGCACCTCCGAGTTCTAGCACACGTTCAGCTCGATGACAATCCCCGGACTTCGATCCAGCAAAGTGTCGGGGAAGAGTTCCGTCAGCACGACGGCGTGGTGACGATCTTGATGTTCTACTATCGCAGGGCTTCGCCTAAGCACCACGACAATATTATCGAGGACTATGGTGAAGGGGGGCACCGCACACGGCTAAGAGAACGATCTTGAAAATAAACTTGTGTGTCTAGAGGTGCCCCCCTGCCCCCGTATATAAAGGATCAAGGGGGGTGCGGCTAGCCCTAGGAGGAGGCGCGCCGGAGGAGTCCTACTCCTATCGGGAGTAGGACTCCCCCTTTCCCTAGTTGGATTAGGACTTGGGGGGAAGGAGGAGAGGGAAGAAAGGAAAGGGGGGGCGCCCCCCCCCCCTCCTTGTCCAATTCGGACTTGGGGGGAGGGGCGCGCGGCAGCCCCTAGGCCTCCTCTCCTCTTCCTCCACTAGGCCCATTAAGGCCCATTAGGTTACCGGGGGTTTTCGGTAACCTCCCGGTACTCCGATAAAATGCCGATTTTACCCGGAACACTTCCGATGTCCAAACATAGGCTTCCAATATATCAATCTTTATGTCTCGACCATTTCGAGACTCCTCGTCATGTCCGTGATCATATCCGGGACTCCGAACAAACTTCGGTATATCAAAATATATAAACTCATAGTGAAACTGTCATCGTAACGTTAAGCGTGCAGACCCTACGGGTTCGAGAACAATGTAGACATGACCGAGACATGTCTCTGGTCAATAACCAATAGCGGAACCTGGATGCTCATATTGGTTCCTACATATTCTACGAAGATCTTTATCGGTCAGACCGCATAACAACATACGTTGTTCCCTTTGTCATCGGTATGTTACTTGCCCGAGATTCGATCATCGGTATCTCAATACCTAGTTCAATCTCGTTACTGGCAAGTCTTTTTACTCGTTTCATAATACATCATCTCGCAACTAACTCATTAGTTGCAATGCTTGCAAGGCTTATGTGATGTGCATTACCGAGAGGGCCCAGAGATACCTCTCCGACAATCGGAGTGACAAATCCTAATCTCGAAATACGCCAACCCAATATGTACCTTTGGAGACACCTGTAGAGCTCCTTTATAATCACCCAGTTATGTTGTGAATTTGGTAGCACACAAAGTATTCCTTCGGCAAACGGGAGTTGCATAATCTCATAGTCATAGGAACATGTATAAGTCATGAAGAAAGCAATAGCAACATACTAAACGATCGGGTGCTAGGCTAATGGAATGGGTCATGTCAATCACATCATTCTCCTAATGATGTGATCCCGTTAATCAAATGACAACACATGTCTATGGTTAGGAAACATAACCATCTTTGATTAACGAGCTAGTCAAGTAGAGGCACACTAGTGACGTTTAGTTTGTCTATGTATTCACACAAATATTATGTTTCCGGATAATACAATTCTAGCATGAATAATAAACATTTATCATGGTATAAGGAAATAAATAATAACTTTATTATTGCCTCTAGGGCATATTTCCTTCAGGTGGTAGAAAGAGAGAGATGGAAGAGAGAAGAAAAACATTTTCCTATTCCTTATGGCTTGGTCTTAGTGACATGGCCTCTTTAGAAACTAGATGATACCATGCACATTGTTGCGGGAATATTTTGTCGTATATTTCGGTGAGGTTTGGTTATATGGAACATGAATATTTGGAGTAACAATATGAGAACTAAAACCAAAAATACATATGATTTATTGTGTTTGACTATAATATAGTTGTAAAATATTTTTAAATAAATAGCATAATGGAATGTAAATACTCATGCATGTTCATGTTGAGGTGAATTTTTTTACGCATGGTTGCATGTTTAAGTGGACATTTTCCATACATATTACATGTTGAAGTGGCATGTTTGCATGTTGAGAGAAATAGTTAGTGAGGACTAGCTATTTAGATATAGAAGATTTAACTTAAGAACCCCCCCCCCCCCTCTACAATGTTTGTCAGTGGGTCGTGTTTAAGACTATTTCATTGTTTAAGGCCCATATTTTCTTCACATATTAAATAATTTAATGTATTGGATGGTTGTCTCTAGTTTTCAACAGAAGAATTCCTTATTTAACACCATCTTCAATTTTGTATGTGCACTGGACAACAGGGAGATTGATCGGGAGCGGTTCGGTAGCCAGCGCCTACTTCCTTGTTGAGGTCAGATGGCCGGATCATATTACATGAGGGGTAAAATGTCTTTTTGTGTGTATTTTAACAAGTTGGTTGAGAAAATGGACAGAAGTGTTATAAAAGGCACAAAATTTAGATTCGTTGCTAGATTGGGAAGAAAAGGTTTTTCATTTTCAAAAACAGACCCGGCCTTCGTATTTGAACAAGTAAGTTTTGAAATTATGAGTAACATATTTTTAGCTTGAAGGGTGGAGAACTGCTAGTGTGACACAAAACACCTAGGCAGATCATATCTCGCGGCAAAAGCAACGCCGGCATATCATCTTTGAGATTTTATGAAGTCACTGTAGACGCCTTATAGCCGATGGTAACGTCTCCTCCCACTGAACGCGCATCACCAAAAATCCTGAAATAAATCCAGGATAAATGCGAGCACCAGGACTTGAATCCTGGTGGGTTGTCCACCTAACCATCCAACCACAGGTTGGTTCACGATTTCTCTTTTTTTGTTAAACTATTTAGTTTACATGGGTCAGCTAATCAGCTACTTAGCCGCATGCGCGCATAGACGCATGCAACTAGTCAGCTACATAGATGCATAGAACAAACCAAAGCCGGTTGGACACATTTTTTTAATATTATTATTAGCATCTAATGAAAATTGGTCACAAAGCACATGAGGGGCAAAATGGTCTTTTCAGGTGTCATTTAACACCGTTAAGGCCTAAAATGAACGAAAGTGTCATAAATTGCATAAAATTTAGACTTCATATCACATAGGAAAGAAAACATTTTTGATGTCAAATAGGGAAAAAATTGGAGACAATGTTAAATAAGAAATTCTCTCTTTGTTTAACCACCTAGAAGACGCGTCAAAGCCAATGCATTATGAGTGCCTTAGGGCCACTCAGAGCAAATACACAATGAATTCTGAGTGCCCTTAGCCAGAAAGTAATCCAATGATATGAGCAGATTATAAGAGTTGGTACGTCATATTTTTGTGATGAGTTGGAGAGAGTGGAGAAGTGAGTAGAGAGAGAGAGAGAGAGAGAGAGAGAGAGAGAGAGAGAGAGAGAGAGAGAGAGAGAGAGAGAGAGAGAGAGAGAGAGAGAGAGAGAGAGATGAGTTCCGCGTACAGCGCGTTAACTTCACACTTTGCACTCACATTTATTTTTGTAGTCTAGTTTTTGAGAATTGCGGCACTCGTGGTTCCTCATGCATTGGCGGCGGATTCATGCGCAAGTAGGCAGCTGCACTTGGAAGGACCTGTTTTCCTCAAACCGGTAATAGTGTGTTGGAGCGACTCCAAAGGTCACAAGATTCCTGGCTCTGCATAAGAGCCGAAGGGCAGGCACATAATGATGGACTGATGAAAATGGAGTCAGACAAAGCATCCCATAACGGTTGATGGCTGTTGAGTTCCAGCTAGCTCTGCATTTGATCAAAGAAAATAGAAACTAGTGACCACCACGATGTACGGATCAATAGGCTTTTCTAGCTGATTGTGCAACTTGGTATAGGTCCGTGAAAAATATTCTTTTTATCGCGAATGCCGTGAAAAACATTCGTGACCCATTACCAACCCGGCCTATGGGATTGAAATTTTATCAAACCCTGTCTCTGATGTCAAAATAGTTATGACCGTGTAAAAAGAACTAAATACACTGGGATGGCTTAACTTGTCCATTACGGTTACTTTGATGTCTGAACATACAAGATACACAAAACCGATGCTCCAACTTGTCCGACTATGTAAATACGTTGTCTCCTTCCGTATTTTAACATACGCCCTGCCCATGTGACATGACAGCGTGCAATGACCCACATGTCGATGGCTGAGAGCGAGGAAGCGCTGGGTGGGCCGCAGTGAATTTTCTTTACAAAAACCCTGAATTTTAATTTAATCTTGTAATAAGGAGCCCGCAAATTCGAACAGCAAAATATATCACACCATAGAGGGTCGATCACGTGTTGCTTAACCCTCACAAGTTATCCACCACATCCAAATCTAACTTGATGATATTCAAAAGCTAGAATTTTAGGACAGTAAACTACAACTAAGCGAAGCTTTCTTACGCATCCACTTTCATGGCAGTTTGACTTCGTGCCTTGATCAATCCTACCCGTGTGGGCCGCTCCTGGGCCTGATGTCTTGGGGGCAACTATTCCTGAAGCAAAAAATGGAGCCCTCTCGTCGGCTTACACAGGGCGACGTTCACAACACTTATGGACGGTCCTGATAAGTGTTGGGAATTTCATCCCAACCCACCCCAACGGCCCAACTTATGGTCTCTCTATCGTTCAATTCCATTCTCTCTTCACTATCTCCAGGCTTTTTTTTAAAAAAAGAAGGTTAAACCTCGGCCTCTGCATCAATCGATGCATACAACCATTTTTATTAATTATTCAACAAAAGTCTGACAAGAACATACATCAAGCCACCTGAAACCATTACTCACATCTACAAACATGATAATGTGGAGTGCTTTCACCCCATATCTGAACCGGTGCCATTGCCGATCCATCCATATAACGTATCAGAACCAACAGTCAGTGCAGCAGACCTAAAGCGCACGTCACATGCACGCGTTTTAGAAGTCGTCATCATCATCGGACCACTGACCCATCTTTAGGAGAGAGATCTGCATCATCCTTGTCAGTACGGACATCCTTCGACGCCACCACGGCGCCAACGGCGCCATCGCCCTGCGCACGTCCATCTAGACGTGAAGACTCTGAAAGATCTGTTGTGCGTAGCACCTGCCGACCAGGCATGACACAGCGTAGCACCTGACGGCCAGGCATGACTTGACATCTCCACCGAAGCTACATGCAAGACTTAGCCGCTCCACCTCCCGCCTCTGCCTTCCAACGCTGCTCCATAAACGATGCTCCCAAGAGAGAAACGACATTGTAGTATCGTCATTGTCCGATCTGGATGACCAGATCCTAGGGTTTCCCCCGAAGCAGCACGAGTGGGTCGGCACAAGTTACACAAGGATGCCTGCATCAAGGTAATAGCGTAAAACGCCGCCATCAGCTCGGTTTTCACCGGCAACTTTGTCTCCTCAACAAGCAGCCGGGACTAGATGACGGATCTGGAGATCCGACCACCCAGCCTCAGAATGACCATCTCCAGCGAAGGAGGTGCTCACCACCGCCATGCCTAGGGCTGGAGCCCCTGACGTCCTCGTGTTGCGGGTCGATCCCAGGGGCAGCATGCTGTTGACGGAACAGTACACGACATGTGTGGCCCGCCAAAGTCCCACTGGGCCCAGGTTGGATGTCCAAGCCGCCACCATTGGCACGTCGTCGTACGCCGCCGCCCCGCACCACTATCGTTGATCCGGCCAGCGCGGACCGCCGCCACCCTAAACGAAGCATTGGCCGAGGAGAAACGTCGTCGCCTCCACCGCTGCAGCACACAGGCTTTGCATGCGACGCCCCCGGCGGCGGCGACGAGAGGAGGGGCTGCGTTGGAGTGTACGGGAGGCGACCGACGGGGGCGCTCTGATGCGGCGCGGCGGCGCCGCGCGGGGGCTGATAGGGTTAGGAGCGGGTAGGATTAGGTACGGGAGTGCATTCTAATTATCCACTATATCTAGGTAAAATAAACACATTTCCCCTCGCCTGCGACTCCCTCTGGCTCGCATCCCCTCACGGTGCAGTCCTTGGTTGCCCCATCCATCAGGTGGAATGACACCTCCGTATTCACCAAGCTGGCACCATCCTCCCTCCAGTGAACCTCGTCGAACGAATTTTGAATTTTGCTATATAGATCTCCTATGGGCCCGCTCAAGTTTTCTTTTCATTTTTTTCATATTCATGTTTATTTTTCTTTATGGTATTATTTTTCCCATTTGAAGGAAAGAAATGTAAGAAAATTTAAAACTGCCATAAAAACTAAAGAAAGTGTTGGTGCATTCGAAAAAAAATGTTCAACATGTTCTTGAAAAATGTTTCACGTACATTAAAAAGTTGTAAACATGTATCCAGTTTTTTGGCATGCATTTCATGTATTTAAAAAAATGTTCAGCATGTTCTTAGAAAATATTCAATGTGTTTTCATTTTTTTGTGTAAATTTATTTTTACATTTCTACAAACATGTTTAACATGTTTTAGTATATTTGTAGTATCCATTATTATTACACAATAATTTTAATAATATTGAGCGATTTCCAAAATACAACGTTGCCATTTTAAATAATTTTGTATTTGAAAAATACAATGAAGATATACAATAATTATGGGTGGTTGTGGTTCTGAAAGAAGATACATAAATTAAACAATAATTTTTTATACACAACGAACTGTTTACACGGATTTGCATCCTGGGTGCAAGGTCAAAGCAATCAAGGCCAGAGCATCAATGCGATGACAATGCCTCGGAATTTTTTTATTTTTTTGGAACGGAGGCTCCAGAGAAGCCCGAATTTGAATTAACAAAGCCATCAACCAGCCAGAAATACAAGAGCGGACCACCAACAAAGCAACGGATAAAGGATACAAGGGAGAAAGCAGAACAGCTTACAACGCTACACCTACAACCAGCGAACGGAAAATTACATTGAAGTGCAGCTAATTGAGGATAAGCCCACTACACAAAGGCCCTGAAACGACTATGGAAGAAGCCACGAGGATCTGCAGCCGCTAGAATAGGTCGGGTACATGACTGAAACCAGGAACTGGAGAAGGCATAACACATGCTTTCTCTAACACCGAAGAGGAACCCTTCCCCTCGCCTAGGCTCGAAGGCGCCGAACCGTCAAAGTGTAGAGACGCTCACCCGAGAGCTAAAGCAAGGGTGGCCTCAAGTCCTGGCCAGCCATGGATCACAACCATCATCACGCCGGAGCACACACACGGAGGCTGCGACGCAGACGCCGTAGGGAACCGATGAAAGAGGGTAAGCCGCCGGGAGAGACGCCGAAAGAAAGAAGCTGCCAAGCCCCATGGTGAAGATTAGGTCCGAGGAACTCAAGAACCAGCTGAATCGGCACCAACGGCGCTGCTACTGCCAGGAAGGGGAACCCGATCCCCTTCCGCCCTGTCTCGAGGGCGCCGACCCGCCGGGGCGTTGCAAAACACCGCCGCTGAGCAACTTGTGGCCGGATCTGAAACCTTTACCGAATATATACGCCATCGACTCTACAGACGCCAGGCGCCCACCTGCAGCTGCTACATGCCCCCAAAGCACTAACCTTCCCCAGACGGCGCCTCCAAGGCGGACACGACGCACCAGGCGCCGCCGCCGCACATCCCACGCCGGGATTTGAGCTTTCGCCCGGGAGGCATGGCTGGGGTGTGGATGGGAGCCCACGGCTGCGACTCCAACAAGCAGACCGACGCAAAAGGGGCGCCGCCGCCGCCGTGTTGGGAATACCAACAGGAGTTTCCCCCGGGCTCGTCCAGCACCACCAGCTCAGGGAGCACCCCGTCGGCACCGGATCCGGGGATCAGAGGCCCGGAATCAGGCGAATCCAGCAAGGGAGAGCAGAGAGAGGGAGAACCTGTCCTTCAGATCTGGAGCAGAGGAGGTAGAACCTCGCCGCGCCGCGACCACTGCTCGACAGGACCTCGCTGCCCGAGCAGCCGAGGGATCCGGCCCGCGCCTCCCGGCTTCCAAAAGTTGCCTTCTCCAGTTCCTGGTTTCTTCGTGGCTTCTTCCATAGTCGTTTCAGTTGCCCGTGCCTCCCGTTCTAGCTAGTCAATGTGTTGATGGTAGATCTTCCAAAAGTTGCTACACTAATTACTCTATGTTAATCCATCGTGGTGGTTTAATTCGTAGATAACCGCCAAGGCTACCATAGGAACTCTCTTTGGTTGTGCAACGGTTTGATCAAGTTCATCACCGACCAGACCAAATCAATAGTTCTCCACCTCCTGCAACAAACCTCCACTTATCAACAAAGGGGACAGGGCAACGCAATGTAAGACAATAGGCTTTGGGGGGAACCGGCACAACCCTCTAGGGGTGGCCTATCACATATATATATAATGAGGTGGTATACAACGTTACAATATACACATGTAAATACAGTCTAACACCCTCCCTCAATCTTAGCCACTTTCTAATGAATCTAGAAGGGTAAGATTGCGCCTGCAAGTCTCAAACTGTGGCAAAGGCAATGGCTTGGTGAAGATGTCAGCAAGTTGATCCTTGGAAGAAATAAACTTGATCTGTAGTTGCTTCTGAGAGACACGTTCACGCACAAAGTGATAGTCAACTTCAATGTGTTTCGTTCGGGCATGGAATACCGGATTTGCAGAAAGGTATGTAGCACCGATGTTATCACACCAAAGAACAGGAGGCTGTAATTGGGGTATACTTAACTCCTGAAGCAAGGACTGTACCCAGATGATCTCTGATGTGGCATTGGCCACAGCCTTATACTCAGCCTCAGTACTGCTACGCGAGACAGTAGCCTGTTTCCGAGCACTCCAGGCAATCAGGTTAGAGCCAAAGAAGACAGCATAACCCCCCGTGGATCGCCTGTCATTCGGATTGCCAGCCCAGTCTGCATCAGAATATGCTGAAAGACAACCAGAGTCAGACGGCCGAATATGCAAACCATGAGCCACCGTGAAACGAATATAGCGCAAAATCCGCTTAACAGCAGACCAATGAGTGTCACGGGGTGACTGCAGATACTGGCAGACTCGGTTAACAGCATAGGAAATGTCTGGTCGCGTGATCGTCAAGTACTGGAGCCCACCAACAATACTCCTGTACTCTGTCGCATCAGAAGAAGAAAGAAGCACACCATCAACAGCATTGAGCTTATCAGTGGTAGACATGGGTGTAGTCGTCGGTTTGCACTTAAGCATCCCAGCTCGCTGCAACAAATCCAGAGAGTACTTCTTCTGCGTCATAACAAGGCCAGCAGCACGAGAAGTAACCTCCACACCAAGAAAGTAATGAAGCTTCCCAAGGTCCTTGACCGCAAAATCAGCACCAAGTGAGTGAACAAGCGCAGTAGCAGCCGACTGAGAGGAGCTGACCAAAATGATATCATCTACATAGACCAACAAGTACATAGTAACCTCAGGCCTTTGAAGAAGAAACAATGAGGAGTCAGCAGTTGATGATGCAAAACCATGAGCACGAAGAGCCATTGCAAGACGAGCATGCCAAGCACGAGGAGCCTGCTTCAGACCATAAATTGCCTTGGACAGACGACAGAGATGATCAGGGCGATCCGGATCAGAGAAACCCGGAGGCTGGCGCATGTAAACCTCCTCCGCCAAGACACCATGAAGAAAAGCATTTTGAACATCAAGCTGACGAAGAAACCAACCTCGAGTAACAGCCAGAGAGAGAAGAAGTCTGATGGTAGTAGGCTTGACCACTGGACTGAAGGTGTCTTCATAGTCAAGTCCAAAACGCTGTCGAAAACCACGAGCAACCAGACGAGCCTTATAGCGCTCAATGGACCCATCAGAATGCCTCTTCACTTTGAAAACCCATTTGGAATCAATGACATTTACCCGTGATTGTGGAGGAACAAGAGTCCATGTCTGATTGCGAAGAAGCGCTTGATACTCCTGCTCCATGGCCTCTCTCCAATGAGGAATGCGCATAGCAGCTTGATACGTGCGTGGCTCAGAGGATGGATCTGCGAGAGCAGCAGACATGCACGCCGCTAACCAAGCAACTGTGCCATCGTGACGTTGCTTAGGCTGAAAAATGCCACTCCGACTGCGCGTATGTGGACGTAGAGCAGCAGCAGGAGCCGGCGGAGGCGAAGGTGACGGAGACGTGACGGTCACCGGAGATGCAGGAATCACCTCAGGCGAGCTCGGGACAGACGACTCCGGGCTGCATGGCGAAGACTGGCCCGACGACAGGGGCTCAGAGGCCATGGGCGAACCGAGAGTGGGCGAGGCCAGCTCCGGTGACACCGGCCCAGACGGCCTTGGCGAGGCGAGAGCAGGCGAGGCCGGCCCTGGTGAGAAGGGCCCAGACACCCTGGGCGAGGCAGGGGCGGGCGAGGCCAGGCCTGGTGATGACTGCCCTGACGCCCTGGGCGAGACGGGGACCGGCCCAGTCGGCGGGGTTGTAGGGCGCGACGATGGCGAAGGCAGCCCAGAAGCCAAAGGCGACCGGGCCAGGACGTCGATCGGCCGTGCATGAGCACGGAAACCGAGGCCATGCAGGGGCGCCATGTGCTCCTCATGCACAACAGAAGGTGCCGAGGATGGAGGCGATGGCGACGAAGAGGAAGATGGCACTTCCAGAATCTCCAAACGAGCCCCACGACCAGTGCCTGCACCATGGTTAGGCAACAATAGAGGAGAATATGCAACATCATCAAATTGGTCAGAAGCAACAGAGGATGAATGCATGACAGGTGGCTCGGTAGTGGACACAGGGAGTTTGGCAAAGGGAAAAACATGCTCATCAAACACAACATCCCGAGAGATGTAGACACGATTAGTGGGCACATGAAGACATTTGTATCCTTTATGAAGAGAGCTATAACCAAGAAAACACACTTCTTGGAACGAAACTCGAGCTTACGCTTGTTATATGGACGAAGATGGGGCCAGCAAGCACACCCAAACACCTTGAGAAAGGTGTAGTCCGGTTGTTCATTAAGGAGAACTTCAATGGGAGTCTTCATATTCAAAACACGAGTGGGAGTACGATTGATGAGAAAACATGCAGTGGTGAAAGCATCACTCCAAAAACGAAACGGAACAGATGCATGGGCCAAAAGAGTCAGACCAGCTTCAACAATGTGACGATGCTTACGTTCTACTGAACCATTCTGCTGATGTGTATGTGGACATGCTAAACGGTGAGTGATCCCAAGCGACTGAAAGAAGGAGTTGAGGTTGCGATACTCGCCACCCCAGTCCGACTGAACATGAACAATTTTGTGCTTGAGAAGGCGTTCAACATGTTTTTGGAACTGAACAAAAATGTCAAACACATCAGATTTACGTTTGATAAGATAAAGCCAGGTAAAGCGGCTGTAAGCATCAACAAAACTGATATAGTAATTATGACCACTAACAGAAGTCTGAGCAGGACCCCATACATCTGAAAACACAAGTTCTAAAGGATGTTTCACCTCACGACTGGACTCCGAAAAAGGAAGTTGATGACTCTTCCCCTGCTGATAAGCATCACACACTGCTACATCTTTATTACTAAACACACTAGGAAGCTCATCACGACGCAAAACATGCCGGACAATAGGTGTGGCCAGGTGACCAAGACGAGCATGCCACTGTGACGGAGATACCCGAACTCCACTAAAGACGCGAGCGACGCCAGGATGCTCCAGACGATAGAGACCTTGGCAGAGCCGCCCACTAAGAAGAATGTCCCTCGTGCCCCGATCCTTAATAAAAAGATCAAAAGGATGAAATTCACAAAGCACATTATTATCACGAGTGAGTTTAGGAACTGAAAGAAGATTACGTGTCACAGATGGAACTCGAAGAACATTGCGAAGTTGAAGACTCCTATTGGCATGTCTAGTGAGAAGTGATGCTTGACCAATATGAGAGATGTGCATACCTGCTCCATTGGCGGTGTGGATCTTGTCGGAGCCATGGTAGGGTTCACGAGTGTGAAGCTTCCCCATCTCACTGGTCAGGTGCTCTGTCGCCCCAGAGTCCATGTACCAGTGAGGATCAATGGAGTAGGACTGAGTGTGTCCCTGTGGCTTCTGCGGCGGCGGACGATCAGCCATGGCGACCTGACGAGCAAAGTTGCGTGTATCTTTCCCGTCATTGCCGAGACCAAGAAAACCCCGCTGGAAGCGCTTGTGACACTTCGAGGCCCAGTGCCCATCGCGACCACAAAGCTGGCACACACGTGGACCGCCAGCCCCTGGTAGCGTCGCAGTAGGAGGAGGGGCCGAGGCGGGTGGTGGTGACTGCCCCGAAGGAGCCCTGGATGAAGCAGAGGAGCGACCACCCTTGGTGGCGGCGTTTGCCGAGAGGGCGCCGTTGCCCCTGGATCGGCGCGTCTCGACTCGTTGCTCAGTAAGCAGGAGGCGTGAAAAGACCTCGTGTGCTGGCATGGGCGTGGAGTTGCCCCTCTCATTGATGATCTCGACTAGGGCGTCATACTCCTCATCAAGACCATTGACAATAAACGAGTTGAACTCGGAGTCGGTGAGGGGCTGTCCAATGGAGGCCAGCGTGTCGGCGAGACTCTTGACTTTGTTGTAGAACTCAGTGGCGGTGGAGTCAAGCTTCTGACACTCCCCAAGTTGATGACGGAGCCCAGATACACGAGCCTGCGACTGTGCCGCAAACGAGCGCTCAAGAATAGTCCATGCCTCGTGGGACGTCTTGGCGAAGACAACAAGCCCAGCAACGGCCGGAGAGAGCGACCCCTGGATGGAGGAGAGGTTCGCCTGATCCTGCCCTGTCCAGACACGGTGAGCCGGATTATAGACCGGACCGTGCACGCTGTCAACCAGCGCAGGAGGGCAAGGGAGAGAGCCGTCGACATAGCCAAGTAGATAGTGACTCCCAAGAAGCGGAAGAACCTGCGCGCGCCAGAAGATGTAATTGTCCGATGACAACTTGATGGTGATGAGATGGCCGAAGTGAAACGGCGGCGGCGGCTGCGATCCCATCGAGGAGACTGGCTGAGGTGAGACCACCGTGGAGACAGTCAGAGGGGCAGCCGGCGCGGTGACAGAGGGCGCGATGGCCGCGGTTGACGCCGCGAAGCCTGCCAGCGCGACGTCCTCCGCCACCAGCGGCGCAGTGGCCGAGGGCGCGACAGCCGCGGTTGACGGGGCGGCGGCGGTGTGGGCCACAAGCGCCTGCCCGGGCGAAGTAGCAGCCGGCGGGAGCGCGAAGAGGGAGCCGACGCTCCGTGTCCCGATCGGCGCCTGAAGGGAGGCAGCATCCAGCGGCCTCGAGAGAAGTGCCGCGAGGGAGGCCGGCAGAAAACCGGTGGCGGTGGAGCCGGACGCAGCGGCGGACGTCATAGCAGTCGGGCGACGGCGACGGCGGGCGCGGCGGCGGCGGCGGTGGCGGCGGCGGCGGAGGCGGCGGTTTAGGGTTTTTAGGCGGAAGCGGACGTAACCTAGCGTGATACCATGTAAGACAATAGGCTTTGGGGGGAACCGGCACAACCCTTTAGGGGTGGCCTATCACATATATATATAATGAGGTGGTATACAACGTTACAATATACACATGTAAATACAGTCTAACACGCAATGAGCGACCACTAGATTCGCATATCCGGCTTCTGTCATGGGCACACAGTCTGCATGCCTGCGACAATGGTGTGTCTCACTGCAGCATCGCCATCCAACAATCACAAGCAACAGAGAGTGAGCCACCACTCGTACCACCTCCAAAGGAGGAAAGCTCTACCTCCATTAGCAGCAACAATGCGTGTAGCACCTAAAGAATGTCAGATCTAACCGCGCTAATGACCTCCATGGGCGATCTAAGATCATGCCTCGGCCTTCCCTTTCGTGGTGTACTCACACAACATAGAAGCGCCACCTTGATGGTGCTCAATGCCCATAAGCACACACTTGGTTGCAACACTGTCGTGCAGGACACAACAACAAAATGAAGCCCCGCCATCAAAATGGATGGAGCTCCGCCACCACTTGTTCATCGACAACCACTTCCTAGAAGATAACAACCAGATGCCACGTTGTTGCACATGGGTTAATACGCTTGCATCCCTTTAGGTGTGGGGTATACCGCCACCTCGGCAAGGTTGGAGGCAACGTCAATGAGGTGGACGGGAAGAGTTGACCATGCTCTGTGAGATGAAGAGGGACGTGGTGGAATATTGGTACCGGTGGATATGGTTTCTAGTAAGAGGCGAGTTTCGAGAGAGGGGCTTGATTGTCTAGTATTTCAAAACTTCGTAAATATCTACTGAAATGGTATTAATCATATTCAGTAGAATTTCATCGTGCATATGCATCCTACTATGTTCTTGAGGCAAACCAGTCGCCTATGCAGAATTTGGCCCAGTTCTTTTGATGGTTGTCAAATAAGTTGTCCCCTTCCCAGCTGATTCTAGAAGCCAACCCTAAAAAACTTTGGGGCTTCTAAACTAGTTAAGTCCCCCCCCCCCTCCACACACACACACAAATTAGGCTTGACTCCTAGAATAAGCTGGGAAGGGAGCGGTTTATTACATAGGCTGTAATAAGCTGTTGAAAGAATTGAGCTGAAATATGATTTAGTGACAAAAATAAGGGCTGCAGCCAGTTGCACCCGACTCCTCTGGTGTCGCCCCAGCGAGGCGGTCGGGGGGAACCCTAGCGCCGCCCCGTCCTCGTTCCTCCCCTGACCTCTCCTCCTCGCCGCCGCCGGGCAAAGCCCGGTCGGCGTCAGCGGCGGTGGGATCTCTTCTCCCAGACTCGCTGGATCTGGCGTGGGCGGATCGCGGCGGTTGTTGGCGGCGCGTTGGAGGCGGGGCGCGCCGGCGCGGGCTTGGGGACGACGGCAGGGCTCACGCTCGCGGTTTTCCCTGGTGTGCGTGGGAGTCCGCTCGGGGCGCGCGGCGGCAGCCCTCGGCAAGTGGTGGCAGGCGCTGGGCTCTCGGCGGCGCTTCGGCATGTGCAGGCGGCGGTGATCCCTGTGCACGGCCGGCGGCTCCGTCTCTGACCCGGACGACACGGGGGATGGCGGCGGCCCGGCGTGGCCGGCGATCTGGATGCGGTGGTGCCGGCGGCTCGCTGATCTGCCGGTGCTCCATGGTTCTTCCTGGTGGTGCTGGTGGTGACGGCGGCCCGTGCACGAGAGTTGGATCCCTTTGAACTGATCTGGATGAAAACTTGTCTTCGGCGTCTGCTAAGTCCGGCGCTGGCGGCGCTATCTGCGCCGTTCCCTTCTTGAAGGCATCGCCGTGGAGAAGCTCGAGGCCACTCTCTTCTACCTCCGGGGGAAACTCTAGATCGGATGATCGGATGGCGGCGGCGCTCTGGTGTCGTTCCTTCCTTGGGGGCGTCATTTTTGGAGGTACACACGTGATCGAGGGACTAGAGGACGAATTCTTTGGTGGAGCGGTGATTCATCCTACACACTGATGGCGATGGATCTTGACGGTGTGGCGCAGTGCAAATTCGGAGTTCGTTGTGGGAGGATGGACTCGCGCAGGAGGACGACGCTGTCGGGCGTCGTGGTGGCGTCGATGGCAGAGAGACCTGGCATGGTACATGCAACAGTACAGCTCTGAAGATGGATTGGTGACAGGTGGCTGCGGCGGCCTCATACCCGGCAGGCGTCCTGATTGAGGAGTGCGGCGGACTGGTAGGTGCCCCATATCAGGCAGGCGTCCTGGTTGGGACCTCTGGTCTTAGATGTTTAGGTTTGGCTGTGATGTCTGTTTGGTATTAGGCCCTGCGTGTCACACCCTGATTTACATACCACAACACTTAAGCTATTAAATCATGATAAAATATGGTTTGACAAAAACTTTTGCATTATTTGGCTTTTTATTTGGAGTTAGTTTTCTCTCTGTGATTTTCAAGTGCTCTTTAAAGTTAACTGCTCCACCTTATATACTTCATCTCCCTGCCCCAAACTTCTGGCCAATGATCGTGCCATGTGTATAGTGCAAAATAGTATTTTCTTACAAAAATAATTTGGCCAAATAGTATTTTCAAAAATTAGTTTTTTCAAAACCCCCTGAATTGAGGTTTGCACTACAAATACTTAATTTGGGGTATGAAAAATATTTCAAAGAGTATATTTCAAACCTATTAGATATAGGACTCCCATAAACCATGAAAATATAATTTTAAAAGTAATTTTCCTATTTTATTTAAAGGCCTTTTCTTAAGTCCATAAATGGTCTTTAATAGGTTTAAATTATTTTAAAGCTTCAAAAATATTTGAGAAAAATCATGGAAACTCAGTGGACATATATTTTTCATATATAAGAGCTTCAACACATGGTCATGTTCAAACTATTGGGCACAACCCTCCAAAACCATTTCTGTCCATTTCAAGTATTTGAAATACTTCTACAAGAAATATTTTTGAATAAATCCAGGAAAATTCTAGCAAGTCACATATGCATAATATGATGACCTTGCAAGGTTTCAGCTCAATCCAAACTATTTTGGTTCACCAAACTGCCCCAAAACCATCTCTGTCCAGATTCAAGTTTAAACAACTTTACATTCCCAACTTATTCCAAATTCCCCCAAACTTTGTGGTCATGCTCAAAAGCCCAAATGATGACACTACACCAAGTGGTGAATCAAGGGGAATGGTTTTGCATGACTAGATCTTGGTGAATGCATTTCTGCTGGTTTCTAGGGTTTACAAAAGTTGCATTGGCAACTTTGCCCAAATGATCTCAAAATTGGTGGAAGACCCTAATTATATGTTCCATTTCACCCTGTGGAGTCTCATGCCAAATAGAGTTTATTTGCTTACCCAAACAAGCATCAAACACCTTCTACCACTTTACCAAAATTCCATTTTGACCTCTTCCACTAATCTCCATGGGCTCAAATTTGTACCACAGCTGATCCTGGCCCTCTTCTACCTCCAGTAACTATGGTTGCATCTCAGCTCAATGATTGAGGGATGAAACCACCTCATTTACCCCTCTGGACAGCCCATTTCCATCTCTCTCTCAACCCCACTCTTCTCATACTGGCCATCCATGGCATCCAAGGCCCCTCCCCCTTTCTTTACTCCCTCCTAGACCTGCTAGACATGCTTGGGGGCGCCCACACTGCTTAGGAAATGGCATACCAAGCCATTTGGGCGCTCTGGAGCGTGCTACAGTGCGGCCAGGCACTGTAGCTGCCCCCTGCCAACCGCCTCCGGCCACCTCGAGCCTCCCTAGTGCGCCCGGCGATGCGCCTCGACGTCTGTGTCACGCCATGCCTCTGTCCCCTCCTCCCTCTCCCTCCTCTCACCCCAGCTCGCACGCGCGCCGACCGCCCAAGCGCACCAGTGAGCGCGCTCACACGCGCGGTGCCCTGGCCCCCCTGCTTTCCCTCTCTTCCTCCCTGGGCGTAGTCCACCCCCACGAACGCCCTAGACTCGGCGCAGCACCCTCCCGAGGCCCGTAGCGACGAGCACGAGCTCGCCGGTGCACGAGCCCACGGTGGACCGCCGCTCACCTATATAAGGCATCCCCGAGCCCTCTTCTCACCATCCCTCGTCCTCTCGCACTCCAAATAGGCCCCTGCACACTAGTTCATCTCCAGAAGCGCCCGAGCTCGAGCTCCGCCGCCTCGGGTCGCCGTCAATCTCGAGGTACAGGCTCTCTTCGCCTCTTCCATCTCTCGATCTGGAACCGCCACACCTCCCTGACCATTTCCCCTCTCTATTGCAGCTAGAATCGACCGGGGAAAGCACCTCCCGAAACTCTGCCGCCGGCTTCCTCGTCGCCGGCGAACCCCTGCACCCCGGCGACCAACTCCACCTCCACCCGAACGGCGACTCCGTCCTGAGCACGTCGGTTCCCTTAGATCGCCTTGCCATCGACCACAACGGCGCCGGTGAGCTCGCCGCCCTCTCTGGCCCGAGGTTGACGACGACGGCCGTGGGGCCCGTCCGTCAGTCTCACGTCCTGACGTGTGGGTCCCACACGTCAGGTTTAAAACACACATGCGCGCGCACCGGTTCGTTGCGTTGGCTGGAGGCGTATTTCCCAAATACGCCTTCGACGAGGCAGCCTCGCGCGGGCTGGATTCCCCCTGGGCCTGCTGCATTATGGCCGAATAGGCCCAGTTGCACAGTGCTACTTCTTCTTTTCTTTTTCTCAGAAACTTGCAAAAATTCCACGGGATTAAATATTAATCCAAATGCAATAATTCCAACTCCTATATTCTTCTAAAAATCCTGCCTATTTAATGGTGTACCTTTCATAAATATCCTTCAAACTTTTCTGTACTGTTCAAATTTAAATTCAAATTTGAACAATAAAATCTCTGTTTGAAAATCCACTACTCTATCCCTCCAACTCCAAATCCAAAACTAAGAATTTTCCCCTTCTTAGTTTTCACCCTAGTATTTATTAAAAATAGGTTGACATTTTTCTGAGCACTTTGGTTTTTCTGTTTTGCTATTGCCTTATTTTCCCGTCATTTCTTTGGCGACGAATAGATCCCGTATTTGACGAAGTAGTTGAATAGAAGAAGTAGAAGGACTTTAAGAATTTGAAGACCAAGGCAAGCAGCCCTTTGACCATGTCTATGAAACCTTTTTATGCATGTCATATAGCACTTTTATTGCTTGCATCAGAGACATGATGATGAGGTGACCACATGGGGTGGTTTGCCACCGTTACTTCCTTGTTGATAATTGCAATGTGCATGACCCTACCCTTCTATGAGGGTTATGCGAGTGGGTGTAGTTAGGATGCTAAGTAACTACTACGCAAATGGGTTGGGTATATGCATGGTGATGGGAGCAAGATTGTTTTCAAAAGACTTTTCAAAAACCCTGTCGGGTGCCACTTATGCCCGAAGGAGATAATGAGTTGGGTAACCACTTGATGACGAAGTGGTGTACCGAGGCAAGTGTGTGTGTTGTTTTCAAAATGGATTGGTTTAAGTTGCGACCGTTATTCCAACCTTACATGCGCAACCACTCTACCCTTATATGAGAAAGCGCATTATTGATTACCTAGGCCGATACTAGCTTGGAGCCCGCATTACTAGTGACGGGAGAGTCATTGTTGCGCTCTCTCGGGACGGGGTCATGCCAGGTAGGGCGGCCATGACTATTTTCACAGGGCACCAGACACACCGTTGGTACCCCGTACTTGTGGTATGTGATGAATATGGGAGCGAGACTCCACAATTTTAAGATGTGAAATATTGGGCACGGGGGTTACTACCAATCGAGTGGACTCTATGTTAGTGTCGTCTAGGGAAAGATAGTGATCGGATGCTTACCCCGGGTACTTGAGGTACCGCGGGTCGTGGATGACACGGAAGTTCCCCGGATCTTGTGGGTAAAGTGTGCAACCTCTGCAGAGTGTCAAACTATTCGAATAGTCGTGTCCACGGTCAAGGACAGTTGGGTAACCGCTCTTGAGCTACGTCCACATGTTTACAAACCAGTGTGTGTTTGGATAAGTGGGAAGAACTACTTGGGTCAAGTCAAAGGACTTGACATGATTGAGTTGGGTTGATGCCCACCCCATTTATGTTGATATCTGTAACCAGTCCCTATGGTTACTTGAATCCGTATGATGCATGTTTTACCATTTATTGAACATGTCATAGCACAATAAAATTTAGCTTTCTGCAAAAAATTACCTATAGCATGCATTGTTGTATCTTGAACCAAAACATGGGTTGCTTGCGAGTGCATTTAAAGTACTCATTGGCTTGTCACTGGTTATTTTATTGGCCAGGCATGAAAGAACAAGATATGATGAAGAATACTTCGGTGACGAACATGCGAGCTAGGACACTTCCCAGTCAGAATGCCTGTAGGGTTAAGGCAGATGGCATGGGTTCTACTTTTCGACGAAGTTTTTCGCTGCTTAAGTTTATTTGGTATTCAGCCCTTGTGGCTTTATCTATGTAAGACTTGACCATAATGGTCATAATTTATGTAAGACAGTATTATGTATGGATGTAAGACTTTTGTTATTCAGCTTTTGTGTGTTCAGTGAGCATTGATCTCTCGGATCATTGTACATGTGCATTCGGTGATCACGACTTATGAGTCGGGGTCCTCACACTGCGACCCTTCATCAATTGGATAGGTGTAGCAACAGTTGTTGCTTAGACGGTGGCTTTAGTCTTGTTGTTGTTTGACTTTGTAATGTCTTGTGAGAATAATTAATAAAGTGGCCGTATGCATCGCTCAGATGCAGAGGCCGGGGGTCATCCTCCTTTTCTAGAAAAAAGGTGACAAAAATAAAGGGAGTGTATATCCCTTAGGTGACTGAAATTTAAGAATCTCAGTCGATTTTCACTTCACATTTTTATTCAGATGTTGTTGCTTTTTATTTTATAAATTTCTTTCCTTTTGCTTGCATGTGGTTCAGCAATGGACCGTCCAATATGAGCCTTTTTGTGGTGATGTCTTTGACTGGCCCATAATACTTTAGTAGAAACAAAAATAGAAGAAACATTGTACAGTGAATAGAGAAATAAGTGAATCAACAAAAAAAATCGTGGAAACTTTCAATCTATTCATCATCTGTCATGGTAGTACATGGAATACTGGAAGGAAAAAATTACAACCAAGTCCATGAAAAAAATCATCTGTCATCTATCCTGTTTATTTCTTTTAGTTTTCTCTCATTTGGCTTTTCTTTTTTTTCGTTCTCCTTTTATATGTTTTTGACCCTTTTAACATATTTTTTGTGCTTTATATATATTTAATATAAATGTTTCATGAAAATAAGATAACGTTTTTTTAAATGTGCGGATACTTTAAATCAATGTGAACATTTTTCTAAAATTGTACGGACAAATTAAAATCTGCACACACTTCTTATGATTACATGAACATTTTAAAAAGGCGTGACAGATTTTTAAAATTACTAGCATTTTTTAAGAATATCTGAACATTTTTTAATTTCAAAAACATTTTTATAATGAGTTAGCACTTATGAAAATAAAAGGTCCATTTAAAAATAAGCACATTAATATTTTTTCTAAATGTATGAACACCATTTTGATTACAATAGTTTTTTAGTATGTGGGCTTTCGCAAACAGATATAGTACTTTTTTCATGCATATCTCTTCTTTAAGCATAACAGCATGTACAACCACACATAGCAAAAGTGAGCCCAACCCCTAAAAAAGCAAATGTGAGCCCCAAAAGGGGGAAAATCAAAACGTAATAAAAACAAAGATAGAAAAGGAAAAATGGAAAAGGAAAAGAAATGAAGAACAAAGAACCAAAGAGAAAATATAGAAAATCAGGAAAAAAAACAGCTCCAAAAACAATGCAAAGAACACAAAAAGACCGTCCCGCAAAAAAGAAAGAAAACCAATGAAAACCGCCTCCCCAGCAACGCTACTACACCTGGCCTAGGCTGAAGCGCGTTGAAGGCGAGACATGAACATCTCAACCTTCCAAACTTTTATGGGGCCATATAAGAACAAGCTTCACATCAGTTAAAATGCACAAATCGTAGAAGTGATCGCACGTGAAATCAACCGAGAAGAAACAAAGTTCAAATGCCAGAAAAATAACAAAAGCGCAAAACAAATGTAAACTGAGCATTGTGCAGAAAAAGATTCATTCAAAAAATCAATTATAGTGGCATCTTATAGAGGGAAATTTGGACGGGGATAGAGAGAATACTAGTTACCACAAGATGCACTATATGCCTGTAAGCCTGTTAAGGAGCATAGTCAAGACTGGTGTTAAAACATGTTTTTAGTTTATGGCACTGTTTCAGAAACAAAGCAGATCCTGTTAAAACGGAACTCAGCTATCTAAGTGCTGGGATAGTCAGATATATCCCATCAACTCTGTTACCTTCCTAATGCCCTTTAAATTTTCAGTAAAACTAAAACCGTTTAAGTTGACTGAATAAATATGCTACCCAAACAGCACAAGAAATTTTTGCTTGCCTCAAGTACACCTGAAATCACTGAGACTGCAACGAAAGTATACTGATATAGTGTGCTGAATGCCATGCAAATCATACCCTCCTGCTCCCTCTACCACAGCCACAGTACTTGTTGTGCCGAAGCAGTTTCAACATCTTTCCATGCCCGTCTGGATTGACGATCAATCAGGAGATCGCCTAGCAATGGCACAGATGCTACTGCAAAGGGAGTGGCTTGAAAGCTGTTCTGTAATGCAGAATACCATAGTCCTGGAGAACTGGAGAAGCAGATCTCAGCTCCAAATAGTATCCAGATTCCAATTCAGTATGCTACACCTTTAATCGATATACGAATTCGATTTGAGATTTCTCTTTCTTTGCTTTCAGCAGCTCATTTCCTATCATCAGGAATACAGAACTGAAAAAACCAACTAACCAACCAATCTAGTCCAATGAATCATTTGGACAAATGAAAAGAAAAGTACAGTATAATCCATATATATTCGGTAGCTATCTAAAATCCTTCCGGAGGGAGTATCTGCCGGCCTTCAGTACAGCACCTCCGGCCAGCCCGTTCTTCACGGCCGGCTCTGCCTTGCCCAGCTCCGTCGTCGCCAACCCCTCGTGCGGCTGCTGGATCAGGGCCTGCTGCCACTGGGCAACCGCGGACTCCACGACGAAGAGGTTGGTGATGTCCCTGAGCGGCACCCGCCTCCGCGCCCTCCCGAGCCGCTTCAGCTTGCAGCTCCTGACAGCTACGCCATGAGGACGGGCAACGGCGGCCGCCGGCGGCAGATTCTCCTTGTCGGCGCGGTCAACTGCCATCTCGAAGAAGAGCTGCCGCTCTCGGGGTTGGGGCTCGACGATGTACTAGGCGGCGCGGTGGCTGGGTTGGAGCTTGGGATGGGACAGGAAGGATCTTCCATGGGTATTTGTAACGGAGGTAGGAGGGAAGAAGAGGGCGGAGGATGAAAAGATTTGAGTTTCCGGGGAAAATTTCGGCGTGGAGAGGAGTGGAGGGAGCAGACGGATCTGTGTTTCCTGCCATTTTTGGCCGGAAGGCTCCAAGAGCCAATCGAATCTTGAAAATTTTCGCGAAATGTTTGGAGGAAATCGGAATTCGGGGCGCGGAGGGGAGGGAAGTGCGGGGAGCGCGCTGAAAACATTGGTGTGGGGGGGACGGGGGGAGGGAGATTCGAATTGTTTTCTCTTTCCTTTGTTTGTGAAGATGGGCGGCCCATGTAAATTCATTTCACCGGTTGGTGTGCATTTGGTTAACCGACGCACACCCCCTCCACAGCACTATTATCTAGATGGGCGGCCAATGTAGATTCTTTTCACCGGTTTTCTCATCTTTTTTTCCTTTTTCGCTTTCTTTCTTTTTTGTTTGATTTTTCTTATTCTTTTTATTTTTTTCGTTTTATCCAAATTCATGAACTTTTACCAATTTTGCGAACTTTTTTCTAATTTGAAAATATTTCCCATTTTTGTTCACTTTTTCATTTCAAATCTCTCAACTTTTCCCAAATTTCATGAACTTTTTTCAAATCTTAGTTCTGAACTTTTTTCATATTAGTGAACTTTTTTCCATTTTTGCGAACTTTTCCAAGTGAATGTTATTCATATTCATGATCTTTCCTCCAATTGTTGATTTTCCTCAGATTTTTTCTCCTTTTTACTGAAAATGTGATCTTTCAAAACCGCGATTTTTTTGAACCCCATGATTTTTTTAACTCGTGAACTTTTTCGAGCTTGAAAACCTTTTTTTAATCCCAAAAATTTTTTATATCCCGCAAACGTTTTATTAACTCATGATACTTTTTGGGTTTGTCAACTTTTTCCAAAACCATGAAACTTTTTGAATCTTGTGCACTTTTTTTTGAACTCGTGAACTTTTTTTTTAATTCGTGAAATGTTGAGTATGGCATTTTTGTTAGTCTTATATTATGAATTGTTGAGTATGGCATTTTTTCCAAAATTAAATAAAAACCCAACCCATATTCTTTCTTTATCCTCTTTCATAGGGACTCCGTCTATTCAAATGATTCATTTCATCTATGCATCTTTTTCTTCTCTCAAAATAAGTAAGTACCCCTGTTGTTTACAACGACAAATCTCTCCTTTGCAAATATGAGGATCCAGAATTTTACTATATTATTTTATTTGAACTAAGACTTTTGAAATCCTTCTTTTTGCAGGATAAAGATAGTCACTTGCCTATGGAATTGACAGTTTCTTCACTACAATAAGTGATGTTCAAGTTCTCTTCAATCTGTAAGACTGTAACTATTTTTTTCTTTCATGTTTTAAGAGGTGCAGTTTGGAATTAATAATTTTTAAGTTCTCCCTACCGACCTAGTTTTAATCATCTTGTAAGAAATATCCTAAAAGTCTACAAGAATATGGAATTGACATTTCACTTCTTCAAGACTAAAGAACATCTTCTTCCCCTTTTTCCTCTAAATTAATTTGAATTTGTTATTTTCCTTGAATGATAATTCTTAGATTTTTTTCTTTGCTATATAATCCCATTTTGCTTGTCACAAAATTACTCAAGTAGTTCAAAATGGAAATTCTTAGTTTCAATATTCTTTTTATTTTTTTCTAGTTCTAAAGAAACATTTTAGGAACCAGTTTTATCTTCTCTCAAAACAGTAATATGGTCGAAACAATTTATCTTCTCTCAAAACAGTAGAATGAACAAATCACTTGAACGATCGAAACAGGTTATAGCTGCACGATCGAAACAGTAGAACGATTAGAACAATGTAGCGAAATGAAGTCGGAGTATTAGATGCAACCCACATCCTACGCTAGTGGGCACCAGATCAACTAATGCACCAATTAGAAGCTCATGTAATCTACACACCTATTTGATGTCCTAACCCCGGTTAGAGTGCATTTTGCTAACCGGCGCACACCCCCTCCACAACATTAGTATCTAAATGGTTCGTCCCATGTAGGGGTTTTTCACCGTTTTTCTCATTCTGCCTTTTTTCTTATTTTTCTTTCTTTTTTCCTTTTTTCTTTTTTCGTGTTTATTAAATATGTGAACATTTCCCAATTTCGTAATTTTTTTTATGATTTACCATTTTCCCAATTTTTGTGAACCTTTTCATCCTAAAGCTGTGAACTTTTTCCCAAATTTCATGATTTTTTTCAAATCTTTTTGTGATTTTTTTTAATTAGTGATTTTTTGTGAACTTTTCCAAGTCACTTTTTCAAATACATGAACTTTTCTCAAATTTATGTACTTTTTCTTCCAAATTTTATGAATGTTTGCGTAGTTGAATTTTTTTCAAATTCATAATTTTTTTAAAAAAATCGTTGAACTTTTTAAAAAAGTTTGTGAACATTTCCATTTTTTGAAAAGGTCAAGTCAATTGGTTAATTGTAGCATGAAGCAACTGTCTACATATCAATCAAAAAAAAAACTAAATGGATTTTGCCTCACCGATGGTACATGTTGTCAGGCGATTCGACTGACATACCAGACCCTGCACTGATCGTATGCCAGTACTGCTAGCGACATGATGCTCCTCACGCGACGAAATTGACGCGCGATATGAACCTCACCGGCTATCGTACGGACAAGGACGCACTAGGGAAGGGCACTGCCATGAATCTGGAGCTGCTCGTGGCCGAATGTGGCAGGGCAGCGCGGCTAACTGGGCTCCGAAGGGAGGAGCGAGGCAGCGTAGGGATGGAGGCTTATGGGGACGGAGATGACTTCGGCAACGCGGAGTGGTGAAGGGGAAGTCGATGCGGACCCAGACAACCCCGGAAAGCAGTACATCAGGTCGTTGGGCGGACGGCAAGGAGCGGTGGCCACGACAGAGCAGGGGTGGTTGTGCGTTGGCTAAGATGGGATTTTTTTACCAGGCGAAGTAGGTGAGCGTGGCTTCCCGGAGGCTCATTACCTAGCAGGCTATAGTAAACAACTATCCTTCCATGTAACTTTCCACAGGATGGATATACGGTGAACCGATTGGACCGGGGCACGAAAAATATTCGATAAAAAACCAGGTCTGAATCAGGAAGAAACCAAATATACATGTCTGCAGTGGAGAGGCATGACGTAATGCGGGAATTCCCCGCAGCCCGGCTAGCCTAGCCGGTTTAATTTCACTCTACTAGCAGGCAGAAGTCGCGGCGACATGTCGCGCCCGTGATTGAGTCAATGCGTGCGCGTGTGTGTTATTATCTATTTTGAAGTAAGATATGGGGTGGCAGTGGTATTGCGATCGAGCTTTTGTAGACATCATCATCTAAATTAACCTTCGCCACACTTTGAAAACTACTTTCTCTTTCTGAAAATAAAGGAACTGAAAACATAGATTATACTTTCAAGATATTCACATGTCCCCACTGTAACCAGTATGCTCGAATAAAAACACAATGAGACAAATGTTTCTTAAATCCTCCATCGTCTTCAATGGATTTTGAGTCCACAAGTTCTAAAGTGGATGTAGTCTTACCTTATCTGATCCACTGAGGTGCTAGTTAATTCAGACTACTGCACTACCAACTAAATATCCTTTTAACATAATAAAAAGATGGACAAACTGGGGAGACATATCATACTGTATGTGTACACTTCTTACTCCTGGATTCAAATTATTTCTTGTGATACCACTGCTTGGATGAGTTATGATATAAGATAGGAAAAAGTATATTTTTCGTCCCTCAACTTTTTTGAAAATAGAGAAATGATCCTTTAACTTCAATACCAACAAAACTTAGTCCCTCTATTTTTAAAACCAGATAAGTTTAGTCCCTCGTGCTATTTTAGGTGTTTTCTTTCGACTTGGTGTGGTATTATGGTATACACTACAGAAAAAAAAATGTTAGATCTAGGGAAGGTTGCGCACTGCCGGCCCCCATCGCGCTCCCCGTCGCCACTTACACCGCCTTCCTCATGAGCACACAAGCAGAGCAGCAGCAGTGTGCGTCCTTCCGTGCCGGCTGCGACATATGCCTGTCTGACTTTGCCGATGGCGAGATCGTCCGTGTGCCAGCCTGCTCAACGGCGGCAACGCGACTTTCCGGCGAGAGTGAGCTTGCAGCGCTGGCTTGATGTGGTCCGCTCGTAGTTGATACGATTACATGTCGATGCATGTACGCAGCAAAAGCAAAGTAGACAACTAGCGTACGTATGCACGTTAATTGATCTAAGCTGGTTCCTCTCGGGACAAAAGCACCAGCCAGTGTTTAGCTCTCAACTCACATGCTCAGGTGCACTTTGATGCATGTGAACACTAGGACTCGAGTAGTTTGTCCAGCGAACAACTTGACGCGCGGCTGGACACTTGCAGCGACATGCATGCAGCTGCCGGACTCGACGCGCACGGCCACCACACAAAATAGTGAGCTCGTGCCCTGCTAACTGAATGGGAAGAAAACAGGAAAAAATCAACCGACTAACTAATGATTCAACAGCCAGAAGCGCATCAGGGAGAGCTTGCTTTGTACACAAGCGAGCTAGTACGAGGCTAGCTTTGGACAGCAGAATGACCGTCAGTTGGGCTCTGCCTCGGCCGGGAGGGGTGGCGTCATGGCGGACAGCTACCGCGCAGAATCAAAACCACTGCACGTCGGGTAGAAAACCACCTGAAGCGGTACGAGAGACTAAATTTATTCGGTTTTAAAAATTGAGGGACTAAATTTATCCGGTTTTGAACGTTGAGGGACTAAGATTTGCTGGTTTTGCAGTTGAAGGATCATTTGTATACTATCAAAAAAGTTGAGGGACAAAAAATATACTTATCCCTACAAGATAAGTTGCATGGTATAACCTGACAACAAAGTGTTCTGTTAAATACATTTCTCAAGCTCTGAAAAGGAAGCACACTGTAAGCAAAATTTGGGAAGTTGTCTGGCTGAGGTCTACTGCCCTGTATCTTCCTGGCTTTGAATATGTGAAAGTGTT
Source organism: Triticum aestivum (assembly GCF_018294505.1). Classification (NCBI taxonomy): domain Eukaryota; kingdom Viridiplantae; phylum Streptophyta; class Magnoliopsida; order Poales; family Poaceae; genus Triticum; species Triticum aestivum. Next base: position 515,126,987 of record NC_057812.1, on the reverse strand, counting down.
CAGTTGTATACACCAGTCCTTGAAACTTAATTTTAAACAGATGCAACTTGTTTAACGGCCTCGTTCCTTCTAGTGTTGTCCTGAGACAAAAATTCAGGAACACATCGTGCAATTTTTTATAATGCGCACAAAAGGCAAGCATGGTTACAGGGTTCACCTTGCAATCCACCATAACAAAGTTTAATCCGTAAAGCTTCGTCCCCCCACCATTTTTTGCATCTATTTATTCAAAGCAATACCCTATGTCAAGATATAATCACACTTTAAGGGTCCCGCAGATAGCCATGATTTGCATTTGTTTGTGTGTTATTACGAATAAATTGTGAAAACTATTTAAGAAGCGTTAAACCCTTTTTTCGGACCGCACTTGTATTTATATTGGTAATACCGTGGCTTACAAGTTGGTCGATCAATCAGATCGTTTACAGAGAAGATCTGTCGAAGGAGATAACAGAAGAAGAGATAGAAGAGAATACAAGACTTAAACAGAGTTCTATCTCCATACAAATTCTATCTCTATACAACTATTCTAACACTCCCCTCAGTCTGAACCTCATGAAACTTTGCAAAGGTTGAGATTGTACTTAAACTCATCCAACCTTCTCATATTGAGAGGTTTTGTAAAGCCATCGGCAAGTTGATCTCCAGTAGGTATAAACCGAATATCAAGTAGCTTTCGAGCTACTCTTTCTATGACAAAATGAAAATGAACTTCAATGTGTTTTGTGCGTGCATGAAAAATAGGATTAGCTGAGATAGGTTGCACCAATATTGTCACACCATAGTCTCGCAGCCTGTGGAGCCTTGATTCCAAGCTCATAGAGTAGTGTCTGTATGCACATTAATTCAGCTGTAGCATTTGCTAAAGCTTTGTATTCAGCCTCTGTACTTGACCTTGAGACAGTGGCTTGCTTTCTTTCTTTTTTTTTGACAGGAAGGCCTTCATGGCTAGCTTTATTAAATTAAACAACGCCTACATCATTCGCTAGAAATTTCAAAAGGAAATTTGGGGGATTATCCGACCACACAGTCGGTGGATTAGCTCTCCCAAAACTAGCTAGCTCATGAGCAACGCGATTAGACTCTTTATTATAAAAATCTAAGTAGACCTTCCCAAATTCTTTCAATAAAACTCGACAACCATTAAGGATCGGAGCAGCGACCAATGAATAGCCTTCATTATTTTTAAGTGCGTCCACCACAATCATATTATCAGATTGTATGAGAACCTTGCTGTACCCCAGGCTTTGCAAATATAGTAGACCTTGTCTCATTACCTCAGCCTCTGCGGAAGTCACATAGGGACCTGCTCCATACATGATGTACAAGCTCCAATGAAACCACCGTTGTGATCCCTCACCACAGCTCCACAAGCACCCATGCCATCTTCCACAGAAAAAGAAGCATCCACATTCAAAGCTTGGAAATCTGACAATGGCTTTCTCCATTCATTCAAACGATTTACCTGGCCAGTTTGTTTTGATGCACGCACAAAATTTAAAGCTGAAGCTAGCAGAGATAGAGCAGTTCGGGTGGAGATTGAACTTGTTCCCCCCTCACCATCTCTCTTCTTTGCCACCATACGTACCAGCATGTAGTCGCCACAATCTCTTGAATATCCACTCCCCCCTCGTATGCTTTCTGAAATTTAGCATCACAAAGTAGGAACTCAAGAACTGCAGCTCCTGGTCGGTCCACCAAAACTGCCTCATCTACTATTTCCTGGAGGCCGAGCTCCGTCCATACCATCTTCGCCCTATTACATGTAAACATAGCATGTCTTGCATCTTCTTCTGCTCCTTGACACCATGGGCATTCTTCACAGCGGCTTGCTTTCTTGCACTCCATGACACAAGATTTGTTCCTAGAAACACAACAAATCCACCTGTAGATCTTCTATCATCAGCACATCCTGCCCAGTCTGCATCAGAGTATGCAGTAACAAGCATAGAAGGGTACTTAGTAATTTGAAGTCCAACACCTTCTGAAAACTTGAGATACCTTAGGATTCTCTTAACTGCAACCCAATGAATAGTTCTAGGTGCATGTAAATATTGGAACACCTTACTCACTGAATAAGAAATATCATGACGTGTAAGTGTTAAATACTGTAAAGCACCTACAATACTTCTATAATTTGTTGCATCCTCTGATCCAAAATCTTCTCCACTTTCAACTGTAAGCTTTTCTGAGGTAGAAATTGGTGTACTTACTGGCTTGCAATTTTCCAATCCTACTCTCCTGAGAATATCAGTTGTGTATTTTTCCTGTGAGAGAAGTATGCCATCTTTACTTTGCTTTACCTCTGTGCGAAGAAAATAGTGAAGACCGCCCAAGTCCTTGAGAGCAAATTCTAGCTTGAGATCCTTAAGCAAGCAAGTAGTGGCATCTGAGCTTGAACTGGCAACAATTATATCATCAACATAAACAAGCACGAAAATAGTGACATTGCCTTTGTTATAAAAGAATAATGAAGTATCTGCCTTAGATGGTGTCAACCCAAGACGTTGTAACTGCATGCTTAATCTGGAATACCAAGCTCTTGGTGCCTGTTTCAAACCATAGAAGGCTTTATCCAACTTACAAACATATTGTTGTGTGCTGTGATTTTCATAACCTGGTGGTTGCCGCATGAATACTTCTTGCTCAAGAACAACATGAAGAAACGCGTGCTGAACATCTAGCCGTCTTAGACTCCAACCTCTGGAAATAGCAATAGACAAAACAAGTCGAATGGTAGATGACTTAACAATAGGACTAAAAGTATCTTCATAATCAATTCCAAACCTCTGTTTAAAACCTTTTGCAACTAATCTTGCTTTATACATGTCTATGCTTCCATCAGACTTCCTTTTTATCTTGTACACCCATTTACAATCAGTAATGTTATTGTCATGTTTGGGTGGTACTAAATGCCAAGTCTTATTTTTCATAAGTGCACTATATTCGTTATCCATAACTTCCTTCCACTCCTTACTAGCAAGAGCATCATGCAAGTGAATTGGTTCACCGGTAGTGGTAAGAAAAGCATGCTTGATTTTGTCATACCTTATCGTACCATCACTGTATTGTTTTTCTTTGACAATACCTGACCGGGACCGTGTATTCCGGAGAGAAGGTGCCGGAGGCACACAGACAACCGCTGTGGACGGAGGTACACACAATCCTGGTGAAGCAAAACCCCCCACAAAAGATCCAACCAGCTCCCGATTCGATGTAGTCAGCGGGCCAGCCGACTCCCGATCCAACACAGGACCAGACGCCCGATCCATTGCAGGGCCAGGCGCGCGCCCGCGGTCAGCCACTGTCTAGGCCCGTAGGGACGTGGCGACAGGAAACTCGGCCCCTCCCACACCTGGGCTTGCGGGCGTCTCGATGTACGGATACATGGCAAGAGGCGAGGCAGCTGGACCGGTGGGATCCACCCGGTCGGGGCTGTCGGCCACCAGGCGGCGTGTGGCCACGCGCACGGAGAGGAATCCTCCTAGGATCAAGCGCCGACAGGGGGAGCAGGCTGGGCATGCGGGTCCGCCTGGGATCTCGTGCTGTCAGCCGGATCAGGAGGAGATTTCGTGCCTGTTTTGTTTGTTTCCTCACACATAAAATGACAGCCTGAATTAGCACATATATCAACATAATCACAATTTTCTTTGGATTTTTGTACATGATCAGGTTCAGTTAATTCACCCCTGTGACCAGGAAGTGTGACATAGTCTGCTAGGAGGGCTATTTCAGCATGAAGCAAAGCGCCTGCGTTAGGATGAAGTTTGGCAAAAGGAAAAAGAGTTTCATTAAAAATGACATCATGAGAAATATAGATGCATCTAGTTGCAATCTCGAGACACTTATAACCTTTGTGAAGATTACTATAGCCAAGGAAGACACATTGAGTAGATCAAAACTCAAGTTTATGGTGATTGTATGGACGAAAATTGGGATAACAAGCACACCCAATTTTTTGAGATAGTTGTAGTCAGGTTTTTGATGATATAGGCACTCTAATGGAGTAGAATCGCCAATGACTTTGCTAGGGAGACGATTGATAAGATATGTGGCTGTTATAAAGGCTTCATCCCAATATTTGAGAGACATGGATGCATGGGCTAAAAGAGAGAGACCAACTTCAACAATGTGACGATGTTTGCACTCAGCAGAGCCATTCTGTTGATGAGCATGAGGACAAGACACATGATGGACAATCCCAATGCTATGGAAGAAAGAGTTGAGTTTCTCATACTCCCCTCCCCAGTCACTTTGGACTGACATAATTTTCTTATCAAAGTGTCTCTCAACAAGTTTATGAAATTCTCGGAAGATAGAAAAAACTTCAGATTTGTATGTAAGCAAATAAATCCAAGTAAACTTACTGTAATCATCAATAAAACTGACATAATTTTTTTCTTCCAAAAGAATATCTGGCATGACCCCATACATCACTGAAAATAAGTTCTAACGGAGCATGAGACACACTATTTGACTTAGGATAAGGAAGCTGATGACTCTTGGCACATTGACAAGCTTCACAGACAGACTCGCTAATTTGACTATGTGACAAAGGAAGATTGCCTTTATTAACTAGTTTGACTATGACCGATGATGGATGTCCTAATCATTGATGCCACCTTGCCAAAGAGGTCTTGATGATATAGTAGACTTGACGATGCTTGCGACTAAGTGCTCTAGATGTGATGGGGTAGAGTCCTCCAATGCATCTACCATGATGGAGGAGTTCCCTCATTGCCCGATCCTTGATAAAAAATAATGAGGGTGAGTTTCAAAGAAGACATTATTATCGGTGGCTAAACGAGACATGGATGCAAGGTTCTTATCAACTTGTGGAACATGAGGAACATCTCTAAGAAGTAGATCACATTTAAGAGTAGGGGAATTAATAAAAGCTTGAACGATGTGACAAATATCCATACCTCCACCGCTTGCAGTGTGAATCTGATCGGTGCCGTGGTAACTCTCACGAAGGGCAAGTTGCTCTAATTCATTGGTGACATGATCAGTGGCACCAGAATCAACATACCAGATGCCATCACCGCCTTATTCACGCATAGCAGTGGCAACATGACGAGCATCTGCGACGTAGTCTTCCTCATAGCGATGCCAGCAGTCCATGACTTCATGGCCAGACTTCTTACAGAGCTGGCAACGAGGGCGGCCACGGGAAGAAGAAGGACGGCGACTGTTGTTGGTGTTGAAGCCGCCACCGCCGCCGGTGTTGTTATTGTATCCGCCTCCAGTGTTGGAGCCGCATCCCCCACCAGAGCAGGCACGATCGCCCTGAGGAGCGCCTCGTCCGCACCCACCTCCATGGTTGTGCCCCTAGTGACCGCGCTCACAGCCGCGGCCACGGGAATGTAACACCCCGGATGTAATTTACCTTATTTGTACTCCAACTCTTGCCGTTTCCAGCACTAAGTTATTCTATTTCCTAATTGTTGGGTTTTTGTCTCCGTGTGTTGTTGTCTTTGTCATGCATCTCATATCATGTCATCATGTGCATTGCATTTGCATACGTGTTCGTCTCATGCATTCGAGCATTTTCCCCGGTGTCCATTTTGCATTCCGGTGCTCCTATGTCACCCGGTGGTCCTTTCTACCTCTTTTCATGTGCGGGTACTAAACGTTTTCGGATTGGACCGAGACTTGTCATGCGGCCTTGGTTTACTACCGGTAGACCGCTTGTCAAGTTTCGTGCCATTTGGACTTCGTTTGATACTCCAATGGTTAACCGAGGGACCGAAAAGGCCTCGTGTGTGTTGCAGCCCAACACCCCTCCAAACTGGCCCAAAACCCACCTAAACCTCTCCCATCATCTAGATTGTTCGATCATGATCGCGGGGCCGAAAACCGCACTGCATTTGGAGCTTCCTAGCTCCCTCTACCTCTATAAATAGGCCCTTCCCCAAAATTCCGGATCAGATCCACCCCTAACCCTAGTCCCCTTCGTCCTCAGCGCGCCGGACATTGTCCGCCGGCGCCGGACACACCATCGCGCACCAACCACCTCTTGCCACATGTCCCCGCCGGATCCCGCGTCGTCGAAGCCCGCCGGGCCCGTAGCCGGCCCTCGCGCGCCGCCTCCCGGGCCGAGGAGCCCCGCGCCTGCGCCCGCGACCCCGCCGCCGTCCTCGTCGCATCCGGCCGCCCGCCATCTCCGACCGCCGAGCTCCGGCGAGCTCTGCCAGTGCCACGCCCGGCGACGGTAGCCGCGCCACCTCACCGCCTCCTCGCCGCCCCGGCAAGTCTCCGGCCGGAATCCCCAAGTCCAGCGATGTTCTCGGCTACTCCGGCGAACCGCCACTGTTCCGGTGATCTCCTCAGTTCACGTGCAACCAGATCCAGATCCACCGCGGGTTGACTTTTCCCCCGAAACCCTAGCCAATTTGCATACTTTGACATGCCATAACTCTGCATCCGTAGCTCCGATTCGTGCATCTAGCATATCAAATTGTTCGTCTCGACGAGTAGATCATTTCATCTCATTGCATCATTTTCATTTGAGCTCATCTTGATGCCCGAAATGCTGTTGGAAGAGGGATATGTGATGAATTTGTCAGATCTGTTTCAGCAAATGGCCTTTTGTCATTTTTGCCATGATTAATGTGTGCATGCTATGATCCTGAGCTCTACATGTGTTTTGTAGAATGCCATATTATCTTTACAGAGGTGCTTGCCATGTATTTTTGTGATCCTTGTGGTGACTAGCACAAGCATGCAAAGTAGCGTAAACGTTGATGCTAGTTTCAGGGACTTAGAATTTCTCCAAGTCCGTGTCCTGTTTTTGTTTTCATGCCATATGTTCATGTTGTTTCCTAATGATCTATGCCTCTTTTCAGGATGATCAGTAAGGATATTTTGTTAACATTGTGGTGCTCTATCCATCCATGTCTTTGTTTGCATTTATGGAGCACCCTAGCTTGAGTCAATCGAGCTCTACTTTTGCTATAAAATGATCCTGGCAAATTGTTGGCATGTTTAGCGATTTTGCCGAGGATGTTGCTATTGATCCGTGCAAGCTATATTGTTGTTCTTGCCATGTCTAGCTTCTGTGCCATGTCTTCTTGATGGGTGTATGCTTAGATTGTCATGCCATCCTCTGTAGTGAGTGCATCGAGCTCGTAAACATGCCTACTCGTTAACTGTTTTGCATGCTCCAGTTTTTCACAAAGTCTGAATCTGTTTGTGTTTTTTCTATGTTCGCATGCTTGCAATTGTATTTTCCGATCCCTTTTGACCCAAGGTCACTAAGGACTTTTGTTAAGTGCTTTGAGTACCTTCATGGAATGCCTTGCTTTGCCATGTTTAGTTCCTGTAGCATGTAGTTTTCATACTCTAAAGATTGCTTCCTAATGATAAATTCCAGACTTGTGTTAATTTCACTAAGTCTGAAACCTGTTATCATTTGCACTTTTGCCATGCTTGTTTGAATCTGTTAATGGATGAATTAGCCGTAGCTCAGTGTTCATCTTTTGTCGAGCATCATGAGTGGATCCCTGCCATGTATTTTGTTGCTATGTTTGAGTGCTATAGCATATTTATCTTGATGCATTTAGATGGCTACATGCTAATTATCGCAGACCGGTGCCATATTTGTTTTGCTTGCCATTTCCAAACCGTGCATCCGATTCCGGTGATCTTTATATCGATTTCGACTGAAATCAACTCACATTTCCAGTGGAACTCTTGGATTCCCAAGTTGAGGCCAGGTTCAATCATTCCTTTGCAAATCTTGCATATGCATCACATACCGCATCCCGCATATCATACCATGTTTGCATCATGTTGCTTGAGCATTGCACGTGGTTGATTGCGTTCCTTTTTGCTTGTTGTTCTTGTTTGGGTAGAGCCGGGAGAAGAGTTCATGAACGAGGAGCCCGTTGAGTTCGCTTACGAGGATCAAGTCAACTCTTGAGAATTTTGCAGGCAAGATGACCATACCCTCGAAATCACTTCTATCTTTGCTTGCTAGATGCTCACTCTTTTGCTATGCCTATGCTGCGATACCTACCACTTGCTTATCATGCCTCTCATTTTGCCATGTCAAACCTCTAACCCACCATGTCCTAGCAAACCGTTGTTTGGCTATGTTACTGCTTTGCTCAGCCCCTCTTATAGCGTTGCTAGTTGTAGGTGAAGATTGGAGATCGCTCCTTGTTGGAACATTGTTTATTGTTGGGATATCACAATATTGCCTTACTTTTCTTAATGCACCTATATACTTGGTAAAGGGTGGAAGGCTCGGCCTTTTGCCTAGTGTTTTGTTCCACTCTTGCCGCCCTAGTTTCCGTTATATCGGTGTTATGTTCCCGGATTTTGCGTTCCTTACACGGTTGGGTTATAATGGAACCCCTTGACAGTTTGACTTGAATAAAACTTCTCCAGCAATGTCCAACCTTGGTTTTACCATTTGCCACCTAGCCTCTTTTTCCCTTGGGTTTCCGAAGCCCGAGGGTCATCTTTATTTAAACCCCCACTGGGCCAGTGCTCCTCTGAGTGTTGGTCCGACCGAGTAGACTGCGGGGCCACCTCGGGGCAACTTGAGGGTTGGTTTCACTCGTAGGATGTCTCATCTGAGTGTGCCCTGAGAACGAGATATGTGCAGCTCCTATCGGGATTTGTCGGCACGTTCGGGCGGTGTTGCTGGACTTGTTTTACCATTGTCGAGGATGTCTTGTAACCGGGATGCCGAGTCTGATCGGATTGTCTTGGGAGAAGGAATATCCTTCATTGACCGTGAGAGCTTGTGATGGGATAAGTTGGGACTCCCCTGCAGGAATTTTAACTTTCGAAAGCCATGCCCGCGGTTATGGGTAGATGGGCATTTGTTAATGTCCAGTTGTAGAAAACCCGAAACTTAACTTATTTAAATGCACCAACCACATGTGTAACCATGATGGTCTCTTCTCGGCGGAGTCCGGGAAGTGAACACGGTATTAGAGTAATGCTTGACGTAGGTTGTTCTAGGATCACTTCTTGATCATAGTTGTTCGACCGTGCTTTTGCCTTCTCTTCTCGCTCTCTTTTGCGAATAGGTTAGCCACCATATATGCTAGTCGCTTGCTGCAGCTCCACATCATACCTTTACCTTACCTATAAGCTTAAATATTCTTGATCGCGAGTGTGCGAGATTGCTGAGTCCCCGTGACTCACAGTTTACTTCCAAACCAGATGCAGGGACCGATGATACCGTTCCAGATGACATGACCGAGCTCAAGTGGGAGCTCGATGAAGACTCTCGCCATTACTACGTGTCTTTCCCAGATGATCAGTAGTGGTGCCCAGTTGGGGCGATCGGGGACTTTGTCGCATTTGGGGGTTGATCTTTATTTTGGTACCATAGTCGGACCATGAGTGTATTGGATGAATGTAATGACTTATTTATGTATTTGTGTGACGTGGCGAGTGTAAGCCAACTATGTATTTTCCCCTTTATTTATTTACATGGGTTGTTGTGAAGATTACCTCACTTGTGACATTGCTTTCAATGCGGTTATGCATCTAAGTCGTGCTTTGACACGTAGGAGATATAGCCGCATCGAGGGCGTTACAAGTTGGTAATCAGAGTCTTCCCCGACCTTAGGAGCCCCCTGCTTGATCGAATCGTTGGCGTTGTCGAGTCTAGAAAAATGTTTTGAGTCATTTAGGATTATATATATCGGAGAGTTTAGGAATTCTTTTTACTCCTCAGTCCCTTCATCGCTCTGGTGAGGCATCTTTACGTAGAGTTTTGACTCTTCTCAAATTTCACTAATTTTTTTAGGATCACGCGGGTATCTTGGAATCGTTCCAATGGTTTTGTGACGAGAACATTGTTCTTGGTGCCTCCTGACATTTAGGGGTTGTGGCAGTGTCCCTGGGAGTTGAGCTCCGAGGTGTTGTCGTCACAATTTTATCGTTGAGATTCTGGAATACCTGAGTTTCGCCGACATCGAAAATCTCTTTTATGCAGTTGTTGGTGAGATAACCTCGACGCCACCCAGTACTGGGGAGGGAGTTCAGGAGTATTGCCATAACTCGTATAACGGATGCTTTTCGAAGGTTGAGGTAAATGATTTCCGAAGTTTTTCTTGGTTATGTGTTGAAGGATGGATACAGCTGGATGTAGGATTTGGTAGATTTTGGTGAGATATTATGCTTCCTCTGTATTCCCAACACCTGATTGCATAACCGGAAAGGTTCGGGAGTTTTATAGGTGGGAATTCTTGTAGCTCTAGTTCTTCTTCCGTGGATATTTGGTTTGGGATTGGGTAATCCTCACCAAGTATTTGTTCTTGTCCGTACCTTGTTTTATTCTTCTACCTCAATTCTAAGTGGCTTCTCAATTTATGGAAATGTGACCATTTCGATTGGAATGCATTCGTTCATTTTGTTCGGATGTGAAGACTTTATGTTGCAATTTCAATCCGTTCGATTCAGCTTGAATATTTGCCTGTCAATATGCTAATGGATGTCACCATCTTCAGGATGACTCCTCCAAAGCGCACGACTCCGAATCCTGATCCGCCACCACCACCTCCACCTCCGGAGGCATGGCAAGCTGTGATGGCCGCTACCAATGCAAACACGTAGCTGATCATGCAAATTCTTCAAGAGCGCAACCAAGGGAATCATGGCCATGGCAACAATCAGAATCAGTTCGCTACACTCAGCCAGTTCCTTGCTAACCAGCCAAAGACCTTCAGCACTTGTGTTGAGGCAACAGACGCTGATGATTGGGTCGTGGACATATGCAAGCATTTCAAGTGCAATAACGTCAGGCCTGAGGACTTTGTCAAGGTCGCTTCGTTCCAACTCAAAGACCAAGCTGCAGAATGGTTTCAGTAGTACAAAGATTCCAGAGGAGGCCGTGTGATTACCTGGGATGAATTCCATCAAGAATTCAAAGCTCATCACATTCCTTAGAGTGTTGTTGAAAGCAAGCGTGAGGAATTCCGCAACCTAAAGCAAGGCACTATGTCGGTTTACCAGTACAACATCATGTTTCAGAAGTTCGCCCGTTTCGCTAAGCAAGACGTCCCTGACGAAAAGAGCATGATATACCAGTTCAGGGGTGGTCTCAGAGAAGAACTCCAGCTAGCTCTCATCCTTTTTGAGCCGACGAAGTACGATGAGTTCTACAACATGGCAATGAAGCAAGAGACTGATCAATTGAAGTGCGATGCTTCCAAGAAACGAGTCAGAGATGCAACTCCTTCTTCCTCAACTCAAGTGGCTAAGCAGCAAAAGTATTGGCTTCCTCCTCCTCCATTCTGTCAGCCTTATCAGCAGAAGAGCAAAGGTGGCAGTGGATCTTCCCACCCACCCAACCCTGGCTTTCAGAACAAGACTTCGTCTCAAGCTCCAAGATCAAGTGCTCCGTATCACCGTCCGCTTTCAGAGGTCACGTGCAACAAGTGCCAACAGAAGGGTTACTATGCCAACAAATGCTTCAATCAGAGGCGTCTTCCTCCTCCCCTTCTGTGAGATCGGCAAGTACAGCTGTGGTCAAGCATAACCCCAAGCACGCCAAGGTCAACTTGATGAATGCAGCTCAGGCAGAGGACTCGTCAGATGTCATCATGGGTAACCTTCCTGTTAACGATGTCCCTGCAAAAGTACTTTTTGACACTAGTGCATCGCATTATTTCTTGTCATTCCCATTCGCATCGAAGCACAATGTTGATACCGAGGTTATGCCCAAAGTCATGCAAGTTGTTTCTCCCGGCAAGCTTTTGACTTCTAGTTTGGTTGCTCCCGATGTCTCTATCACGTTGGGCGACTACAAGTTTCTGTCCTCTCCAGTGGTCCTTGGTAACTTGGATATTGATCTTATTCTTGGAATGGACTGGCTTTCTAAGCACAAGGCTCAGCTTGATTGTGCTGCCAGGCAGATTCAATTGACTCATTCGTCTGATGATGTAATTGTTTTTGCCGCTCGTGATGATACCATCTGTCTGTTTTCTCTCAATGAGAAGGGTGAACTGGATGCCATCTCTCAAATTCCAGTCATTTGCGAATATCAAGACGTCTTTCCAGAAGAGCTTCCAGGAATGCCTTCGCACCAGCCAGTTGAATTTGTCATCGATCTTGAACCTGGCACGGAACCTGTTTGCAAACGTCCTTACATACTTAGACCTAAAGAGTTGAAGGAGATGAAGAAGCAACTCGATGAACAAGAGCGTATGGGTCTCATCGGACCTAGTTCTTCTCCGTGGGGTTGTGGAGTTCTTTTTGTGAAGAAGAAGGATGGAACAGACCGACTTTGTGTCGACTACCGTCCATTGAACAAGAAGACTATAAAGAATAAGTACCCACTTGCCAACATCAACGAGCTGTTTGAAAAACTCAAAGGTGCTCAAGTATTCTCCAAGCTTGATCTCCGTATGGGCTATCACTAGATTTGCATTCGTGAAGAGGATATCCCCAAGACAGCATTCAGAACAAGCTATGGTTCATATGAATACACTGTCATGTCTTTTGGCCTCGTCAATGCTCCACCAACATTCTCTCGAATGATGAACTTCATCTTCAACCCCTACACAAACGGCTTTGTCTTGGTCTACCTCGATGACATTTTGGTCTTTTCCAAGAACAAGGAAGATCATGCCAAGCACTTGTGTTTGGTGTTGGATAAGCTCAGAGAACATCAGTTCTATGACAAGTTTTCAAAGTGCGAGTTTTGGCTCGATGAGGTTCTCTACCTTGGGCATATCATCTCTGCCAAGGGCATTGCTGTGAATCCTGAGAAGGTGTCTGCAATTGTGAATTGGGAACCACCTCAGAACGTGAAGCAACTCCGCAGCTTCCTTGGTCTCGCAAGCTATTGTCGAAGGTTCGTTGAGAACTTTTCAAAGATCGCGAAGCCTCTTTCCAACCTTCTCCAGAAGTACGTGAAGTACGTTTGGTCTCCTGAATGTGACATCGCTTTCAACACCCTGAAAGAGAAGTTAGTCACTGCTCCAGTTCTGACTCCTCCTGATGAATCCAAACCGTTCGAGGTCTTTTGTGATGCCTCTCTTCAAGGTCTTGGCGCAGTGTTGATGCAAGAGAAGAAAATTGTGGCTTATACCTCTCGCCAGTTGAAGCCCAACGAAAAGAACTACCCCACTCATGACCTCGAGTTGGCGGCAGTTATTCATGCTCTTTTAACTTGGAGACATCTCTTATTGGGAAGAAAAGTGGATATCTTCACTGATCATAAGAGTCTCAAGTTCATCTTCACTCAACCTAATCTCAACCTCAGGCAGGCTCGTTGGGTCGAAATGATTCAAGAGTATAATCCGAGTATCGAATATACTCCAGGCAAGGCCAATGTAATTGCTGACGCATTGGGCAGGAAGGCTTACTGCAATAGTTTGATTCTCAAGCCTTACCAACCCGAGCTTTGTGAAGTTTTCCGCAAACTCAATCTGCAAGTTGTTCCTCAAGGATTTCTGGCCAACCTTCAAGTCTCTCCTACTTTGGAAGATCAGATTCGCGAGGCTCAACTTCTTGATGCTATGGCGAAGAAGGTGAATATTGGGATTACCAAGAGTCAACCTAAGTACAAGTGCTATCGTCTTGATGACAAGGATACTCTATTCTTTGAGGATCACATTGTTGTTCCTAAAGGTGACCTTCGTAAAGTCATTATGAACGAGGCTCACAATTCACTCCTCTCTATCCACCCTAGAAGTACAAAGATGTACCAGGACCTCAAGCAGTCGTATTGGTGGACTCGAATGAAGCGTGAGATGTTGGGGAACGTAGTAATTTCAAAAAAAAATCCTACGCACACGCAAGATCATGGTGATGCATAGCAACAAGAGGGGAGAGTGTTGTCTACGTACTCTCGTAGACCGAAAGCGGAAGCATTAGCACAACGCGGTTGATGTAGTCGTACGTCTTCACGATTCGACCGATCAAGTACCGAACGCACGACACCTCCGAGTTCTGCACACGTTCAACTCGATGATGTCCCTCGAACTCCGATCCAGCCGAGCTTTGAGGGAGAGTTCCGTCAGCACGACGGCGTGGTGACGATGATCATGTTCTACCGACGCAGGGCTTCGCCTAAGCACTGCTACGATATGACCGAGGTGGATTAAGGTGGAGGGGGGCACCGCACACGGCAAAGAGATCAAGAGATCAATTGTTGTGTCTATGGGGTGCCCCCTGGCCACGTATATAAAGGAGTGGAGGAGGGGAGGGGCCGGCCCTCTCTATGGCGCGCCCTAGGGGAGTCCTACTCACACCGGGAGTAGGATTCCCCCTTTCCTAGTAGAACTAGGAGCCCTTCCAAGTAGTAGGAGTAGGAGGGAAGGAAAGGGAAGGGAAAAGGAGAAGGAAGGAAGGGCCCCCCTCCCTAGTCCAATTCAGACCAGCCCATGGGGAGGGGTGCGTCCACCCTTTGAGGCCTTTCTCTCCTTTCCCGTATGGCCCATTAAGGCCCAATACGAATTCCCGTAACTCCCCGGTACTCCCAAAAATACCCGAATCACTCAGAACCTTTCCGATGTCCGAATATAGTCATCCAATATATCGATCTTTACGTCTCGACCATTTCGAGACTCCTCGTCATGTCCCCGATCTCATCCGGGACTCTGAACTCCTTCGGTACATCAAAACTCATAAACTCATAATATAACTGTCATCGAAACCTTAAGCGTGCGGACCCTACGGGTTCGAGAACTATGTAGACATGACCGAGACACGTCTCTGGTCAATAACCAATAGCGGAACCTGGATGCTCATATTGGCTCCCACATATTCTACGAAGATCTTTATCGGTCAGACCGCATAACAACATACGTTGTTCCCTTTGTCATCGGTATGTTACTTGCCCGAGATTCGATCGTCGGTATCTCAATACCTAGTTCAATCTCGTTACCGGAAAGTCTCTTTTACTCGTTCCGTAATACATCATCCCGCAACTAACTTATTAGTTGCAATGCTTGCAAGGCTTAAGTGATGTGCATTACCGAGAGGGCCCAGAGATACCTCTCCGACAATCAGAGTGACAAATCCTAATCTCGAAATACGCCAACCCAACAAGTACCTTCGGAGACACCTGTAGAGCACCTTTATAATCACCCAGTTACGTTGTGATGTTTGGTAGCACACAAAGTGTTCCTCCGGTAAACGGGAGTTGCATAATCTCATAGTCATAGGAACATGTATAAGTTATGAAGAAAGCAATAGCAACAAACTAAACGATCAAGTGCTAAGCTAATGGAATGGGTCAAGTCAATCACATCATTCTCCTAATGATGTGATCCCGTTAATCAAATGACAACTCATGTCTATGGCTAGGAAACATAACCATCTTCGATCAACGAGCTAGTCAAGTAGAGGCATACTAGTGACACTCTGTTTGTCTATGTATTCACACATGTATTATGTTCCCGGTTAATACAACTCTAGCATGAATAATAAACATTTATCATGAAATAAGGAAATAAATAATAACTTTATTATTGCCTCTAGGGCATATTTCCTTCAGTCTCCCACTTGCACTAGAGTCAATAATCTAGTTCACATCGCCATGTGATTTAACATCATTAGTTCACATCACCATGTGATTAACACCCATAGTTCACATCGTCATGTGACCAATACCCAACGGGTACTAGGGTGTGATCATGTTTTGCTTGTGAGAGAAGTTTAGTCAACGGGTCTGCCACATTCAGATCCGTAAGTATTTTGCAAATTTCTATGTCCACGATGCTCTGCACTAAGCTACTCTAGCTAATTGCTCCCACTTTCAATATGTATCCAGATTGAGACTTTGAGTCATCTGGATCAGTGTCAAAACTTGCATCAATGTAACTCTTTACGACGAACCTTTTGTCACCTCATAATCGAGAAACATATCCTTATTCCACTAAGGATAATTTTGACCAATGTCAAGTGATCTACTACTAGATCACTATTGTACTCCCTTGCCAAACTCAGGGCAGGGTATATAATAGGTCTGGTACACATCATGGCATACTTTATAGAACCTATGGCTGAGGCATAGGGAATGACTTTCATTCTCTCTCTATCTTCTACCGTGGTCGGGTTTTGAGTATTACTCAACTTCACACCTTGAAACACAGGCAAGAACTCCTTCTTTGACTGTTCCATTTTGAACTACTTCAAAATCTTGTCAAGGTATGTACTCATTGAAAAACTTATCAAGCGTCTTGATCTATCTCTATAGATCTTGATGCTCAATATGTAAGCAGCTTCACCGAGGTCTTTCTTTGAAAAACTTCTTTCAAAACACTCCTTTATGCTTTGTAGAATAATTCTACATTATTTCCGATCAACAATATGTCATTCACATATACTTATCAGAAATGCTGTAGTGCTCCCACTCACTTTCTTGTAAATACAGGCTTCACCGCAAGTCTTTATAAAACTATATGCTTTGATCAACTTATCAAAGCGTATATTCCAACTCCGAGATGCTTGCACCAGTCCATAGATGGATCGCTGGAGCTTGCATATTTTGTTAGCACCTTTAGGATTGACAAAACCTTCTGGTTGCATCATATACAACTCTTCTTTAATAAATCCATTAAGGAATGGAGTTTTGTTTATCCATTTGCCAGATTTCATAAAATGCGGCAATTGCTAACATGATTCGGACAGACTTAAGCATAAATACGAGTGAGAAACTCTCATCGTAGTCAACACCTTGAACTTGTTGAAAACCTTTTGCGACAATTCTAGCTTTGTTGATAGTAACACTACTATCACCGTCCGTCTTCCTCTTGTAGATCCATTTTTTTTATGGCTTGCTGATCATCGGGCAAGTCAACCAAAGTCCACACTTTGTTCTCATACATGGATCCCATCTCAGATTTTATGGCCTCAAGCCATTTCACAGAATCTGGGCTCATCATCGCTTCCTCATAGTTCAGAGGCTCGTCATGGTCAAGTAACATGACTTCTAGAACAGGATTACCGTACCACTCTGGTGCGGATCTCACTCTGGTTTACCTACAAGGTTCGGTAGTAACCTGATCTGAAGTTTACATGATCATCATCATTAGCTTCCTCACTAATTGGTGTAGTAGTCACAGGAACAGATTTCTGTGATGAACTACTTTCCAATAAGGGAGCAGGTACAGTTACCTCATCAAGTTCTACTTTCCTCCCACTCACTTCTTTCGAGAGAAACTCCTTCTCTAGAAACGATCCATTCTCAGCAATGAATATCTTACCTTCGGATCTGTGATAGAAGGTGTACCCAACATTTTCTATTGGGTATCCTATGAAGATGCACTACTCCGATTTGGGTTTGAGCTTATCAGGTTGAAACTTTTCCACATAAGCATTGCAACCTCAAACTTTAAGAAACGACGGCTTAGGTTTCTTGCCAAACCATAGTTCATACGGTGTCATCTCAACGGATTTAGATGGTGCCCTATTTAATGTGAATGTAGCTGTCTCTAATGCACAACCCCAAAACGATAGTGGTAAATCGGTAAGAGACATCATAGATCGCACCATATCTAATAAAGTACGGTTACGATGTTCGGACACACCATTACACTATAATGGTGTTCCAGGTGGCGTGAGTAGTGAAACTTTTTCACATTGTTTTAACTGAAGGCCAAACTCGTAACTCAAATATTTTACTTCTGCAATCATATCGTAGATACTTTTTATTTTTGTTACGATGATTCTCCACTTCACTCTGAAATTCTTTGAACTTTTCCAATGTTTCAGATTTGTGTTTCATCAAGTAGATATACTCATATCTACTCAAATAATCTATGAAGATCAGAAAATAATGATACCTGCCGCGAGCCTCAATATTCATCGGACCACATACATCAGTATGTATGATTTCCAACAAATCTGTTGCTCGGTCCATTGTTCCAGAGAACGGAGTCTTAGTCATCTTGCCCATGAGACATGGTTCGCAAGCATCAACTGATTCATAATCAAGTGATTTCAAAAGCCCATCAGCATGGATTTTCTTCATGCGCTTTACACCAATATAACCTAACCGGCAGTGCCACAAATAAGTTGCACTATCATTATTAACTTTGCATCGTTTGGCTTCAATATTATAAAAATGTGTATCACCACGATCGAGATCCAACAAACCATTTTCATTGGGTGTATGACCATAGAAGGTTTTATTCATGTAAACAGAACAACAATTATTCTCTAACTTACATGAATAACCGTATTGCAATAAACATGATCAAATCATATTCATGCTCAACGCAAACACCAAATAACACTTATTTAGGTTCAACACTAATCCCGAAAGTATAGGGAGTGTGTGATGATGATCATATCAATCTTGGAACTACTTCCAACACACATCGTCACTTCACCCTTAACTAGTCTCTATTCATTCTGCAACTCCCGTTTTGAGTTACTACTCTTAGCAACTGAACCAGCATCAAATACCGAGGGGTTGCAACGAACACTAGTAATATACACATCAATAATATGTATATCAAATATACCTTTATTCACTTTGCCATCCTTCTTATCCACCAATTACTTGGGGTAGTTCCGCTTCCAGTGACCAGTCCCTTTGCAGTAGAAGCACTCAGTTTCAGGCTTAGGTCCATACTTGGGTTTTTTCACTTGAGCAGCAACTTGTTTGTTGTTATTCTTGAAGTTCCCCTTTCTTCCCTTTGTCCCTTTACTTGAAACTAGTGATTTTGTTTACCATCAACACTTGATGCTTTTCTTGATTTCTACCTTCATCGATTTCAGCATCATGAAGAGCTTGGGAATCGTTTCCGTTATCCCTTGCATATTATAGTTCATCACGAAGTTCTACTAACTTGGTGATGGTGACTAGAGAATTCTGTCAATCACTATTTTATCTGGAAGATTAACTCCCACTTGATTCAAGTGATTGTAGTACCCAGAAAATTTGAGCACATGCTCACTGCTTGAGCTATTCTCCTCCATCTTTTAGCTATAGAACTTGTTGGAGACTTCATATCTCTCAACTCGGGTATTTACTTGAAATATTAACTTCAACTCCTGGAACATCTCATATGGTCCATGCCGTTCAAAACGTCTTTGAAATCCCGATTCTAAGCTGTTAAGCATGGTGCACTAAACTATCAAGTAATCATCATATTGAGCTAGCCAAACGTTCATAACGTTTGCATCTACTCCTGCAATAGGTCAGTCACCTAGCGGTGAGTTGAAGACATAATTTGTCTGTGCAGCAATGAGGATAAACCTCAGATCACGGACCCAGTCCGCATCATTGCTACTATCATCTTTCAACTTAGTTTTCTCTAGGAACACATATAAAACATAGGGAAGCAATAATGCGAGCTATTGATCTACAACATAGATATCCAAATACTATCAGGACTAAGTTCATGATAAACTAAAGTTCAATTAATCATATTACTTAAGAACTCCCACTTAGAAAGACATCCCCCTAATCTTCTAAGTGATCACGTGATCCAAATCAACTAAACCATAACCGATCATCACGTGAAATGGTGTAGTTTTCAATGGCGAACATCACTATGTTGATCATATCTACTATATGATTCACGCTTGACCTTTCGGTCTTAGTGTTTTGAGGCCATATCTGCATATGCTAGGCTCGTCAAGTTTAACCTGAGTATTCTGCGTGTGCAAAACTGGCTTGCACCCGTTGTAGATGGACGTAGAGCTTATCACACCCGATCATCACGTGGTGTCTGGGCACGACGAACTTTGGCAACGGTGCATACTCAGGGAGAACACTTTTATCTTGAAATTTAGTGAGAGATCATCTTATAATGCTACCGTCAATCAAAGCAAGATAAGATGCACAAAAGATAAACATCACATGCAATCAATATAAGTGATATGATATGGCCATCATCATCTTGTGCTTGTGATCTCCATCTCCGAAGCACCGTCATGATCACCATCGTCACCGGCGCGACACCTTGATCTCCATCGTAGCATTGTTGTCGTCTCACCAATCTTATGCTTCCACGACTATCGCTACCGCTTAGTGATAAAGTAAAGCATTACAGCACAATTGCATTGCATACAATAAAGCGACAACCATATGGCTCCTGCCAGTTGCCGATAACTCGGTTACAAAACATGATCATCTCATACAATAAAATTTAGCATCATGCCTTGACCATATCACATCACAACATGCCCTGCAAAAACAAGTTAAACATCCTCTACTTTGTTGTTGCAAGTTTTACGTGGCAGCTACGGGCTGAGCAAGAACCGTTCTTACCTACACATCAAAACCACAACGATAGTTTGTCAAGTTGGTGCTGTTTTAACCTTCGCAAGGACCGGGCGTAGCCACACTCGGTTTAACTAAAGTTGGAGAAACTGACACCCGCTAGTCACTTGTGTGCATAGCACGGCGGTAAAACCAGTCTTGCGTAAGCGTACACGTAATGTCGGTCCGGGCCGCTTCATCCAACAATACCGCCGAACCAAAGTATGACATGCTGGTAAGCAGTATGACTTATATCACCCACAACTCACTTGTGTTCTACTCGTGCATATAACATCAGTGCATAAAACCTGGCTCGGATGCCACTGTTGGGGAACGTAGTAATTTCAAAAAAAAAATCCTACGCACACGCAAGATCATGGTGATGCATAGCAACGAGAGGGGAGAGTGTTGTCTACGTACCCTCGTAGACCGAAAGCGGAAGCGTTAGCACAATGCGGTTGATGTAGTCGTACGTCTTCACAATCCGACCGATCAAGTACCGAACGCACGGCACCTCCGAGTTCTGCACACGTTCAACTCGATGACGTCCCTCGAACTCCGATCCAGCCGAGCTTTGAGGGAGAGTTCCGTCAGCACGACAGCGTGGTGACGATGATCATGTTCTACTGACGCAGGGCTTCACCTAAGCACTGCTACGATATGACCGAGGTGGATTATGGTGGAGGGGGGCACCACACATGGCTAAAAGATCAAGAGATCAATTGTTGTGTCTATGGGGTGCCCCCTGGACACATATATAAAGGAGTGGAGGAGGGGAGGGGCCGACCCTCTCTATGGCGCGCCCTAGGGGAGTCCTACTCCCACCGGGAGTAGGATTCCCCCTTTCCTAGTAGAACTAGGAGCCCTTCCAAGTAGTAGGAGTAGGAGGGAAGGAAAGGGAAGGGAAAAGGAGAAGGAAGGAAGGGGGCACCCCCTCCCTAGTCCAATTCGGACCAGCCCATGGGGAGGGGTGCGGCCACCCTTTGAGGCCTTTCTCTCCTTTCCCGTATGGCCCATTAAGGCCCAATACGAATTCCCGTAACTCCCCGGTACTCCCAAAAATACCTGAATCACTTGGAACCTTTCCGATGTCCGAATATAGTCGTCCAATATATCGATCGTTACATCTCGGCCATTTCGAGACTCCTCGTCATGTCCCCGATCTCATGCGGGACTCCGAACTCCTTCGGTACATCAAAACTCATAAACTCATAATATAACTGTCATCGAAACCTTAAGCATGCGGACCCTACGGGTTCGAGAACTACGTAGACATGACCGAGACACGTCTCCGGTCAATAACCAATAGCGGAACCGGATGCTCATATTGGCTCCCACATATTCTACGAAGATCTTTATCGGTCAGACCGCATAACAACATACGTTGTTCCCTTTGTCATCGGTATGTTACTTGCCTGAGATTCGATCGTCGGTATCTCAATACCTAGTTCAATCTCGTTACCAGCAAGTCTCTTTTACTCGTTCCGTAATACATCATCCCGCAACTAACTTATTAGTTGCAATTCTTGCAAGGCTTAAGTGATGTGCATTACCAAGAGGGCCCAGAGATACCTCACCGACAATCGAAGTGACAAATCCTAATCTCGAAATAGGCCAACCCAACAAGTACCTTCGGAGACACGTGTAGAGCACCTTTATAATCACCCAGTTACATTGTGACGTTTGGTAGCACACAAAGTGTTCCTCCGGTAAACGGGAGTTGCATAATCTCATAGTCATAGGAACATGTATAAGTTATGAAGAAAGCAATAGCAACAAACTAAACGATCAAGTGCTAAGCTAATGGAATGGGTCAAGTCAATCACATCATTCTCCTAATGATGTGATTCCGTTAATCAAATGACAACTCATGTCTATGGCTAGGAAACATAACCATCTTTGATCAACGAGCTAGTCAAGTAGAGGCATACTAGTGACACTCTATTTGTCTATGTATTCACACATGTATTATGTTTCCGGTTAATACAATTCTAGCATGAATAATAAACATTTATCATGAAATAAGGAAATAAATAATAACATTATTATTGCCTCTAGGGCATATTTCCTTCATGAGATTGCTCAGTTCATGAATGAATGTGATGTCTGTAGAAGAGTTAAAGTAGAACACCAACAACCAGCTGGTCTCCTCCAACCTCTTGCCATTCCAAAATGGAAGTTTGACCACATTGAGATGGACTTCGTGACTGGATTTCCAAAGTCCAAGCGTGCAATGATGCTATATTCGTTGTCATCGACAAAGTCACTAAAGTGGCTCATTTCCTTCCTATCAAAGAATCCATCACAGCAGCTCAATTGGCAGAGCTATATACCTCTCGGATTGTCTCTCTGCACGGCATTCCACGGTTGATATCTTCAGATCATGGCAGCATCTTTACCTCCAAGTTTTGGGATTCCTTTCAGAAGGCCATGGGCACCAACATCCGTTTCAGCACAACTTTTCATCCCCAAACTAGTGGCCAAGTCGAGCGTGTCAATCAGATCCTTGAAGATATGCTCAGGGCTTGTGTTATCTCCTTCGGTATGAAGTGGGAAGATTGTCTTCCATATGCCGAGTTCTCCTACAACAACAGCTTCCAAGCGAGTTCGGTCAAGGCCCCATTTGAAATTCTCTATGGCAGGAAGTGTCGTACTCCTCTCAACTGGTCAGAAACTGGTGAACGTCAACTTCTTGGCAATGACTTGATCACAGAGGCAGAAGAGATGTGCAAAGTCATTCGTGATAACCTCAAAGCTGCGCAATCGCGCCGGAAGAGCTACTATGATAGTAAGCATCGTTATTTGGCTTTCGAGATCGGAGACCATGTTTACCTCCGCGTCTCTCCAATGAAAGGTACTCGTCGCTTCGGTATCAAAGGGAAGCTTGCCCCTAGATACGTGGGTCCTTTCAAGATCGTCAGCAAGAGAGGCAATCTCGCCTATCAACTTGAGCTTCCCTCCAACTTTGCAAACGTGCACGACGTGTTTCACGTGTCTTAACTCCGCAAGTGCTTCAAGACCCCTGACCACACCGTCAACTTCGAAGACATTGATCTCCAAGAAGAACTTTCTTATCGTGAGCACCCCGTTGCTATTCTTGAAGAAACTGAGCGCAAGACTCGCAACAAGTCAATCAAATTCCTGAAAGTCAAGTGGTCACATCATTCCGACCGTGAAGCCACCCGGGAACGCGAGGATCACCTCCGTTCTGAGTACCCGGAGTTTTTCCAGTCCTAGATCTCGGGACAAGATCCTTTTGTAGTGGTGGAGTGTTGTAACACCCCAGATGTAATTTACCTTATTTGTACTCCAACTCTTGCCGTTTCTGGCACTAAGTTATTCTATTTCCTCGTTGTCGGGTTTTCTCTCCGTGTGTTGTTGTCTTTGTCATGCATCTCATATCATGTCATCATGTGCATTCCATTTGCATACGTGTTCGTCTCATGCATTCGAGCATTTTCCCCGTTGTCCGTTTTGCATTCCGACGCTCCTATGTCACCCGGTGGTCCTTTCTACCTCTTTTCATGTGCGGGTACTAAACATTTTCGGATTGGACCGAGACTTGTCATGCGGCCTTGGTTTACTACCGGTAGACCGCCTGTCAAGTTTCGTGCCATTTGGACTTCGTTTGATACTCCAACGGTTAACCGAGGGACCAAAAAGGCCTCGTGTGTGTTACAGCCCAACACCCCTCCAAACTGGCCCAAAACCCACCTAAACCTCTCCCATCATTTAGATCGTTCGATCACGATCGCGTGGCCGAAAACCGCAATCCATTTGGAGCTTCCTAGCTCCCTCTACCTCTATAAATAGGCCCTTCCCCAAAATTCCGGATCAGATCCACCCCTAACCCTAGTCCCCTTCGTCCTCAACGCGCCGGACATTGTCCGCCGGCGCCAGACACACCGCCGCGCGCCAACCACCTCTTGCCACGTGTCCCCACCAGATCCTGCGCCGCCGAAGCCCGCCGGGCCCGTAGCTGGCCCTCGCGCGCCGCCTCCCGGGCCGAGGAGCCCCGTGCCTCCGCCCGCGACCCCGCCGCCGTCCTCCTCGCGTCCGGCTGCCCGAGGCGCCCGGCGCCGCCGCCCGCCATCTCCGGCCGCCGAGCTCCGGCGACGGCAGCCGCGCCACCTAACCTCCTCCTCGCCGCCCCTCTTCGCCCTCGCCGCCCCAGCAAGTCTCCGGCCGGAATCCCCAAGTCTGGCGACGTTCTCGGCTACTCCGGCGAACCCCCACTGTTCCGGGGATCTCCTCGGTCCGTGTGCAACCAGATCCAGATCCACCGCGGGTTGACTTTTCCCCCGAAACCCTAGCCAATTTGCATACTTTGACATGCCATAACTCGTTTGTGTTTTGCATGCCTACTTGTTAACTGTTTTGCATGCTCCAGTTTTTCACAAAGTCTGAATCTGTTTGTGTTTTTTCTATGTTCGCATGCTTGCAATTGTATTTTCCGATCCCTTTTGACCCAAGGTCACTAAGGGACTTTTGTTAAGTGCTTTGAGTAGCTTCATGGCATGCCTTGCTTTGCCATGTTAATTTCATGTAGCATGTAGTTTTCATGCTCTAAAGATTGCTTCCTGATGATAAATTCCAGACTTGTGTTAATTTCACTAAGTCTGAAACCTGTTATCATTTGCACTTTTGCCATGCTTGTTTGAATCTGTTAATGGATGAATTAGCCGTAGCTCAGTGTTCATCTTTTGTCGAGCATCATGAGTGGATCCCTGCCATGTATTTTGTTGCTATGTTTGAGTGCTATAGCATATTTATCTTGATGCATGTAGATGGCTACATGCTAATTATCGCAGACCGGTGCCATATTTGTTTTGCTTGCCATTTCCAAACCGTGCATCCAATTCCGATGATCTTTATATCGATTTCGACTGAAATCAACTCACATTTCCAGTGGAACTCTTGGATTCCCAAGTTGAGGCCAGGTTCAATCATTCCTTTGCAAATCTTGCATATGCATCACATACCGCATCCCGCATATCATACCATGTTTGCATCATGTTGCTTGAGCATTGCACGTGGTTGATTGTGTTACTTTTTGCTTGTTGTTCTTGTTTGGGTAGAGCCAGGAGAAGAGTTCGTGAACGAGGAGCTCGTTGAGTTCGCTTACGAGGATCAAGTCAACTCTTGAGAATTTTGCAGGCAAGATGACCATACCCTCGAAATCACTTCAATCTTTGCTTGCTAGATGCTCGCTCTTTTGCTATGCCTATGCTGCGATACCTACCACTTGCTTATCATGCCTCCCATTTTGCCATGTCAAACCTCTAACCCACCATGTCCTAGCAAACCATTGTTTGGCTATGTTACTGCTTTGCTCAGCCCCTCTTATAGCGTTGCTAGTTGCAGGTGAAGATCGGAGATCGTTCCTTGTTGGAACATTGTTTATTGTTGGGATATCACAGTATTGCCTTATTTATCTTAATGCACCTATATACTTGGTAAAGGGTGGAAGGCTCGGCCTTTTGCCTAGTGTTTTGTTCCACTCTTGCCGCCCTAGTTTCCGTCATATCGGTGTTATGTTCCCGGATTTTGTGTTCCTTACACGGTTGGGTTATAATGGGAACCCCTTGACAGTTCGCCTTGAATAAAACTCCTCCAGCAATGCCCAACGTTGGTTTTACCATTTCCCACCTAGCCTCTTTTTCCCTTGGGTTTCCGGAGCCCGAGGGTCATCTTTATTTAAACCCCCCTTGGGCCAGTGCTCCTCTGAGTGTTGGTCCGACCGAGTAGACTGCGGGGCCACCTCGGGGCAACTTGAGGGTTAGTTTCACTCATAGAATGTCTTATCTGAGTGTGCCCTAAGAACGAGATATGTGCAGCTCCTATCGGGATTTGTCGGCACATTCAAGAGGTGTTGCTGGACTTGTTTTACCATTGTCGAGGATGTCTTGTAACCGGGATGCCGAGTCTGATCGGATTTTCTTGGGAGAAGGAATATCCTTCATTGACCGTGAGAGCTTGTGATGGGCTAAGTTGGGACTCCCCTGTAGGGATTTGAACTTTCGAAAGCCATGCCCGCGGTTATGGGCAGATGGGAATTTGTTAATGTCCGGTTGTAGAAAACCTGAAACTTAACTTATTTAAATGCACCAACCGCGTGTGTAACCGTGATGGTCTCTTCTCGGCGGAGTCCGGGAAGTGAACACGGTATTGGAGTAATGCTTGACGTAGGTTGTTCTAGGATCACTTCTTGATCCTAGTTGTTCGACCGTGCTTTTGCCTTCTCTTCTTGCTCTCTTTTGCGAATAGGTTAGCCACCATATATGATAGTCGCTTGCTGCAGCTCACCATCATACCTTTACCTTACCTATAAGCTTAAATAGTCTTGATCGCAAGGGTGCAAGATTGCTGAGTCCCCGTGACTCATAGTTTACTTCCAAACCAGATGCAGGGACCGATGATACCATTCCAGATGACATGACCGAGCTCAAGTGGGAGTTCGATGAAGACTCTCTCCGTTACTACGTGTCTTTCACAAATGATCAGTAGTGGTGCCCAGTTGGGGCGATCGGGGACTTTGTCGCATTTGGGGGTTGATCTTTATTTTGGTACCGTAGTCGGACCATGAGTGTATTGGATGAATGTAATGACTTATTTATGTATTTGTGTGATGTGGCGAGTGTAAGCCAGCTGTGTATTTTCCCCTTTATTTATTTACATGGGTTGTTGTGAAGATTACCTCACTTGCAATATTGCTTTCAATGCGGTTATGCCTCTAAGTCGTGCTTCGACACGTAGGAGATATAGCCGCATCGAGGGTGTTACAGGGAAGCAGAGTTGGCGGAGGATTGCCGTAGGTCACCGCCATGGAGGAGGGTGAGGCGGGCATCAAAGCTCAGCAGCTGGCTGTACAGCTCTTGAACCGTGATAGGCTCCACCCGAGCAGCGAGGGCTGAAACAACTGGGTTGTACTCCATATCCAGTCCGGTGATAATTTTGGAGACGGTCTCCGAATCAGAGAGCGTCGCAACGGTACAAGCAACTTCATCGTTGAGGCTTTTGATCTTACCAAGGTAGTCAACCATGGTCATATTACCTTTTTTCAGGTTGGTGATCTCAATGCGGGTGTTGATCGCTTGAGCTTGACTTTGAGCAGTGAACATGGCATGGATGGTGTGCCACACCTCGACAGGCATCTGGAGCATGGGGAACTGTGCAAGAATATCGCGGGAAAGAGAACCCATCAACTATCCTTGAAATTGTTGCTGTTGTTCATATGATAACCCACAAGTATAGGGGATTGCAATAGTTTCCGAGGGTAGAGTATTCAACCCAAGTTTATAGATTCGACACAAGGGGAGCCAAAGAATATTTGAAAGTATTAGCAGCTGAGTTGTCAATTCAACCACACCTGGAGATTAATTATCTGCAGCAAAGTGATTAGTAGCAAAGTAGTTTGATAATTTTGATAGTAATGACAGCAACAATAGTAACAGTAATAGTGATAGCATTAATTTTGTAGCTAGTATAACAGTGATGATAACAGTAATAACTTAGCAGAAACAATATGGGAAAATTCGTAGGCATTGGACCGGTGACTTGTTGGATGATATTCATCATGAGATAGTTATAACCTAGGGCGATATGGCACTAGCTCCAGTTCATAGATATAATGTAGGCATGTATTTCGTAAATAGCCATTCGTGCTTTATTAGAAGAACTTGCATGACATCTTTTGTCCTACCCTCTCATGGCAGCGGGGTCCATATTGGAAACTAAGGGATATTAAGGCCTCCTTTTAATAGAGAACCGAAACAAAGCATTAACACATAGTGAATACATGAACTCCTCAAACTACGGTAGTCACCGAAAGAAGTCCCGGTTATTGTCACTCCGGGGTTACCGGATCATAACACGTAGTAGGTGACTAGAACTTGCAAAGATCAGATCTAGAACATGAATATAATGGTGATAACATAAACGGTTCAGATCTGAAATCATGGCACCCGGGCCCAAAGTGACAAGCATTAAGCATGGCAAAGTCATAGCAACATCAATCTAAGAACATAGTGGATACTAGGGATCAAGCCTAACAAAACTAACTCGATTACATGATGAATCTCATCCAACTCCTCACCGACCAGCGAGCCATCAAAGGAATTACTCACTCCCAGTGGGGAGCATCATGGAATTGGCGATGGGGAAGGGTTGGTGATGACGAAGAACGAAGATCCCCCTCTCCGGAGCCCCGAACGGACTTCAGATCTGCCCTCCCGAGGAAGAACAGGGCTTGGCGGCGGCTCCATCTCGTGGATCGTCATAATTCTTTCTCCCTGATTTTTTCTAGAAAAATAGGATTTTATAGCGTTGGTTTTAGGGTCCGCGGGGCCACTAGGTGGGGACAACCCACCTGGGCGCGCCAAGAGAGGGGCACGCGCCCTGGTGGGTTGTGCCCAACCAGGTGCCCCTCTCCGATAGGTCTTGACTCTAGAAATTCTTATTATTGATATAGAAAATCCTCGCAAAGTTTCATTTCATTCCGAGAACTTTTATTTTTGCACAAAAACAACATCATGGTAGTTCTGCTGAAAACAGCATCAGTCCGGGGTTAGTTTCATTCAAATCATGCAAACTAGAATCCAAAACAAGAGGAAAAGCGTTGGAAAAATAGATACGTTGGAGACGTATCAGCATACCAAAGGGATCTTGCAAAGTTGACAACTTGCTCTTCTTTGCCGTCCTTGGTGATGGTGAGGGTGGCCGGCGGTGCCGGGCTCGTCTCGTCGAGGTGGTGCTCCATCTGGGCGCCCATGACGATGGCCTTCCATAACAGGAAGTTTCCCCTCATTAGCTTCTCTTGTGGTGGCGATCCGACGAAGGTGTTTGTGGTGGTGGTGTTGGGGAACGTGGTAATTTCAAAAAATTTCCTACGCACACGCAAGATCATGGTGATGCATAGCAACGAGAGGGGAGAGTGTGATCTACGTACCCTTGTAGACCGACAGCGGAAGCGTTAGCACAACGCGGTTGATGTAGTCGTACGTCTTCACGGCCCGACCGATCAGGCACCGAAACTACGACACCTCCGAGTTTTAGCACACGTTCAGCTCGATGACGATCCCCGGACTCTGATCCAGCAAAGTGTCGGGGAAGAGTTCCGTCAACACGACGGCATGGTGACGATCTTGATGTTCTACCGTCGCAGGGCTTCGCCTAAGCACCGCTACAATATTATCGAGGATTATGGTGGAAGGGGGCACCGCACACGGCTAAGAAAACGATCACGTGGATCAACTTGTGTGTCCAGGGGTGCCCCCTGCCTCAGTATATAAAGGAGCCAAGGGGGGGTGCGGCCGGCCCTAGTAGGAGGCACGCAGGAGGAGTCCTATTCCTACCGGGAGTAGGACTCCCCTCCCTTTCCTTGTCCAAGTAGGAGAGGGGGGAAGGAAGGGAGAGAGGAGAGGAAGGAAAGGGGGGGCGCCGCCCCTCCCTCCTTGTCCAATTCAGACTAGAGGGAGAGGGGGCGCGCGGCCTGCCCTGGCAGCCCCTCCTCTTCTCCACTTTAGGCCCATGAGGCCCATTAACCCCCCGGGGGGTTCCGGTAACCCCCCGGTACTCCGGTTTTATCCAAAACTTCCCCGGAACACTTTCGGTGTCCGAATATAGCCGTCCAATATATCAATCTTTATGTATCGACCATTTCGAGACTCCTCATTATGTTCGCGATCATATCCGGGACTCCGAACCAACTTCGGTACATCAAAACTCATAAACTCATAATATAACTGTCATTGAAACCTTAAGCGTGCGGACCCTACGGGTTCGAGAACAATGTAGACATGACCAAGACATGTCTCCGGTCAATAACCAATAGCGGAACCTGGATGCTCATATTGGCTCCCACATATTCTACAAAGATCTTTATCGGTCAGACCGCATAACAACATACGTTGTTCCCTTTGTCATCGGTATATTACTTGCCCGAGATTCGATCATCGGTATATCAATACCTAGTTCAATCTTGTTACCGGCAAGTCTCTTTACTCGTTCCGTAATATCTCGCAACTAACTCATTTAGTTGCATTGCTTGCAAGGCTTAGGTGATGTGCATTACCGAGAGGGCCCAGAGATACCTCTCCGACAATCGGAGTGACAAATCCTAATCTTGAAATACGCCAACCCAACATGTACCTTTGGAGACACCTGTAGAGCTCCTTTATAATCACCCAGTTACGTTGTGACGTTTGGTAGCACACAAAGTGTTCCTCCGGTAAACGGGAGTTGCATAATCTCATAGTCATAGGAACATGTATAAGTCATGAAGAAAGCAATAGCAACATACTAAACAATCGAGTGCTAAGCTAACGGAATGGGTCAAGTCAGTCACATCATTCTCCTAATGATGTGATCCCGTTAATCAAATGACAACACATGTCTATGGTTAGGAAACATAATCATCTTCGATTAACGAGCTAGTCAAGTAGAGGTATACTAGTGCCACTTTGTTTGTCTATGTATTCACACATGTATTATGTTTCCGGTTAATACAATTCTAGCATGAATAATAAACATTTATCATGAAATAAAGAAATAAATAATAACTTTATTATTGCCTCTAGGGCATATTTTCCTTCAGTATCCCACTTGCACTAGAGTCTATAATCTAGATCACATCGCCATGTGATTTAACATCAATAGTTCACATCACCATGTGATTAACACCCATAGTTCACATCGTCATGTGACCAACACTCAAAGGGTTTGCTAGAGTCAGTAATCTAGTTCACATCTATATGTGATTAACACCCAAAGAGTACTAAGGTGTGATCATGTTTTGCTTTGCGAGAGAAGCTTAGTCAACGAGTCTTCCAAAATTCAGATCCGTATGTATTTTGCAAATTTCTATGTCTACAATGCTCTGCACGGAGCTCCTTTAGCTAATTGCTCCCACTTTCAATATGTATCCAGATGAAGACTTAGAGTCATTCGGATCAGTGCCAAAAACTTGTATCGACGTAATCCTTTTACGACGAACCTTTTGTCACCTCCATAATCGAGAAACATATCCTTATTCAACTAAGGATAATTTTGACCGCTGTCCAGTGATCTACTCCTAGATCACTATTTTACTCCCTTGCCAAAAACAGTGTAGGGTATACAATAGGTACACAGCATGGTATACTTTATAGAACCTATGGCTGAGGCATAGGGAATGACTTTCATTCTCTTTCTATCTTCTATCGTGGTCGGGCTTTGAGTCTTACTCAATTTCACACCTTGTAACACAGGCAAGAACTCTTTCTTTGACTGTTCCATTTTGAACTACTTGAAATTCTTGTCAAGGTATGTACTCATTGAAAAAACTTATCAAGCATCTTGATCTATCTCTATAGATCTTGATGCTCAATATGTAAGCAGCTTCACCGAGGTCTTTCTTTGAAAAACTTCTTTCAAAACACTCCTTTATGCTTTGTAGAATAATTCTACATTATTTCCGATCAACAATATGTCATTCACATATACTTATCAGAAATGTTGTAGTGCTCCCACTCACTTTCTTGTAAATACAGGCTTCACCACAAGTCTGTATAAAACTATATGCTTTGATCAACTTATCAAAGCGTATATTCCAACTCCGAGATGCTTGCACTAGTCCATAGATGGATCGCTGGAGCTTGCATATTTTGTTAGCACTTATAGGATTGACAAAACCTTCTGGTTGCATCATATACAACTCTTCTTTAAGATATCCATTAAGGAATGCAGCTTTGTTTATCCATTTGCCAGATTTCATAAAATGCGGCAATTGCTAACATGATTCAGACATACTTAATCATAGATACGAGTGAGAAACTCTCATCGTAGTCAACATCTTGAACTTGTCGAATACCTTTTTGCGACAATTCTAGCTTTGTAGATAGTAACACTACTATCAGCGTCCGTCTTCCTCTTGAAGATCCATTTATTTTCAATTGCTTGCCGATCATCGGGCAAGACAACCAAAGTCCATACTTTGTTTTTATACATGGATCTCATCTCAGATTTCATGGCTTCAAGCCATTTTGAGAAATCTGGGCTCACCATCGCTTCTTCATAGTTCGTAGGTTCATCATGATCTAGTAGCATGATTTCCAGAACAGGATTACCGTACCACTCTGGTGCGGATCTTACTCTGGTTGATCTACGAGATTCAGTAATAACTTGATCTGAAGTTTCATGATCATCATCATTAACTTCCTCACTAATTTGTGTAGGTGTCACAGAAACCGTTTTCTGTGATGAACTACTTTCCAATAAGGGAGCAGGTACAGTTACCTCATCAAGTTCTACTTTCCTCCCACTCACTTCTTTCGAGAGAAACTCCTTCTCTAGAAAGTTCCCGAATTTAGCAACAAAAGTCTTGCCTTTGGATCTGTGATAGAAGGTGTATCCAATAGTTTCCTTTGGATATCCTACGAAGACGCACTTCTCCGATTTAGGTTTGAGCTTATCAAGTTGAAACTTTTTCACATAAGCATTGCAACCTCAAACTTTAAGAAACGACAGCTTAGGTTTCTTGCTAAACCATAGTTCATATGGTGTCATTTCAATGGATTTAGATGGTGCCCTATTTAACGTGAATGTAGCTGTCTCTAATGCATAACCCCAAAACGATAGTGGTAGATCGGTAAGAGACATCATAAATCGCACCATATCTAATAAAGTACGGTTATGATGTTCGGACACACCATTATACTGTGGTGTTCCAGGTGGCGTGATTAGTGAAACTATTTCACATTGTTTTAACTGAAGGCCAAACTCGTAAGTCAAATATTTTACTTCTGCGATCATATCGTAGAAACTTTTATTTTTGTTACGATGATTCTCCACTTCACTCTGAAATTCTTGGAACTTTTCAAATGTTTCAGACTTGTGTTTCATCAAATAGATATACTCATGTCTGCTCAAATCATCTGTGAAGATCAGAAAATAATGATACTTGTCGCGAGCTTTAATATTCATCGGACCACCTACATCAGTATGTATGATTTCCAACAAATCTGTTGCTCGCTCCATTGTTCCAGAGAACGGAGTCTTAGTCATCTTGCCCATGAGGTATGGTTCGCAAGCATCAACTGATTCATAATCAAGTGATTCCAAAAGCCCATCAGCATGGAGTTTCTTCATGCGCTTTACACCAATATGACCTAAATGGGAGTGCCACAAATAAGTTGCACTATCATTATTAACTTTGCATCTTTTGGTTTCAATATTATGATTATGTGTATCACTACGATCGAGATCCAACGAACTATTTTCATTGGGTGTGTAACCATATAAGGTTTTATTCATGTAAACAGAACAACAATTTATTCTCTTACTTAAATGAATAACCGTATTACAATAAACATGATCAAATCATATTCATGCTCAACGCATACACCAAATAACACTTATTTAGGTTCAACACTAATTCCGAAAGTATAGGGAGTGTGCGATGATGATCATATCAATCTTGGAACCACTTCCAACACACATCGTCACTTCACCCTTAACTAGTCTTTGTTTATTCTGCAACTCCTGTTTCGAGTTACTAATCTTAGCAACTGAACTAGTATCAAATACTGAGGGGTTGCTGTAAACACTAGTAAAGCACACATCAATAACATGTATATCAAATATACTTATGTTCACTTTGCCATCCTTCTTATCCGCCAATCACTTGGGGTAGTTCCGCTTCCAGTGACCAGTCCCTTTGCAGTAGAAGCACTTAGTCTCAGGCTTAGGACCAGACTTGGGCTTCTTCACTTGAGCAGCAACTGGCTTGCCATTCTTCTTGAAGTTCCCCTTCTTCCTTTTGCCCTTTTCTTGAAACTAGTGGTCTTTTCTACCATCAACACTTGATGTTTTTCTTGATTTCTACCTTCGTCGATTTTAGCATCACGAAGAGCTTGGGAATCGTTTCCGTTATCCCTTGAATATTATAGTTCATCACGAAGTTCTACTAACTTGGTGATGGTGACTAGAGAATTATGTCAATCACTATTTTATCTGGAAGATTAACTCCCACTTGATTCAAGCGATTGTAGTACCCAGACAATCTGAGCACATGCTCACTAGTTGAGCGATTCTCCTCCATCTTTTAGCTATAGAACTTGTTGGAGACTTCATATCTCTCAACTCGGGTATTTGCGTGAAATATTAACTTCAACTCCTGGAACATCTCATATGGTCCATGACGTTCAAAACGTCTTTGAAGTCCCGATTCTAAGCCGTTAAGCATGGTGCACTAAACTATCAAGTAGTCATCATATTGAGCTAGCCAAACGTTCATAATGTCTGCATCTGCTCCTGCAATAGGTCTGTCACCTAGCGGTGCATCAAGGACATAATTCTTCTGTGCAGCAATGAGGATAAACCTCAGATCACGGATCCAATCCGCATCTTTGCTACTAACATCTTTCAACACAATTTTCTCTAGGAACATATCAAAATAAACACAGGGAAGCAACAACGCGAGCTATTGATTTACAACATAAATTGCAAAATACTACCAGGACTAAGTTCATGATAAATTTAAGTTCAATTAATCATATTACTTAAGAACTCCCACTTAGAAATACATCCCTCTAATCTTCTAAGTGATTACGTGATCCAAACCAACTAAACCATAACCGATCATCACGTGAATTGGAGTAGTTTTCAATGGTGAACATCGCTATGTTGATCATATCTACTATATGATTCATGCTCGACCTTTCGGTCTCAGTGTTCCGAGGCCATATCTGCATATGCTAGGCTCGTCAAGTTTAACCTGAGTATTCTGCGTGTGCAAAACTGGCTTGCACCCGTTGTAGATGGACGTAGAGCTTATCACACCCGATCATCATGTGGTGTCTGGGCATGACGAACTTTGGCAACGGTGCATACTCAGGGAGAACACTTCTTGATAATTAGCGAGAGATCATCTTAAAAATGCTACCGTCAAACTAAGCAAAAATAAGATGTATAAAAGATAAACATCATACGCAATTAAAATATGTGACATGATATGGCCATCATCATATTGCGCCTTTGATGTCCATCTCCAAAGTACTGTCATGATCTCTATCGTCACCGGCATGACACTATGATCTCCATCATCTTGATCTATATCAATGTGTCGTCACACGATCATCTCGCCAACTATTGCTCTTGCAACTATTGCTATCGCATAGCGATAAAGTAAAGCAATTATTTGGTGCTTGCATCTTATGCAATAAAGAGACAACCATAAGGCTTTTGCCAGTTGCCGGTAACTTCAACAAAACATGATCATCTCATACAACCACTTATATCTCATCACGTCTTGACCATATCACATCACAATATGCCCTGCAAAAACAAGTTAGACATCCTCTACTTTGTTGTTGCAAATTTTACATGGATGCTACGGGCTTAAGCAAGAACCAATCTTACCTACGCATCAAAACCACAATGATAGCTTGTCAAGTAGGTGCTATTTTGACCTTCGCAAGGACCGGGCGTAGCCACACTCGGTTCAATTAAAGTTGGAGAAACTGACACCCGCCAGCTACCTGTGTGCAAAGCACGTCGATAGAACCAGTCTCGCGTAAGCGTACGCGTAATGTCGGTCCGGGCCACTTCATCCGACAATACCGCCGAACCAAAGTATGACATGCTGGCAAGCAGTATGACTTATATCGCCCACAACTCACTTGTGTTCTACTCGTGCACAACATCAACTCATAAAACCTAGGCTCTGATACCACTGTTGGGGAACGTGGTAATTTCAAAAAAATTCCTACGCACATGCAAGATCATGGTGATACATAACAACGAGAGGGGAGAGTGTGATCTACGTACCCTTGTAGACCGACAGCGGAAGCGTTAGCACAACGCAGTTGATGTAGTCGTACGTCTTCATGGCCCGACCGATCAAGCACCGAAACTACGGCACCTTCGAGTTTTAGCACAAGTTCAGCTCGATGACGATCCCTGGACTCCGATTCAGCAAAGTGTCGGGGAAGAGTTCTGTTAGCACGACGGCGTGGTGACGATCTTGATGTTCTACCGTCGCAGGGCTTCGCCTAAGCACCGCTACAATATTATCGAGGATTATGGTGGAAGGGGGCACCGCACACGGCTAAGAAAACGATCACGTGGATCAACTTGTGTGTCTAGGGGTGCCCCCTGCCTCCGTATATAAAGGAGCCAAGGGGGGGTACGGCCGGCCCTGGTAGGAGGCGCGCAGGAGGAGTCCTACTCCTACCGCGAGTAGGACTCCCCTCCCTTTCCTTGTCCAAGTAGGAGAGGGGGAAGGAAGGGAGAGAGGAGAGGAAGGAAAGGGGGGCGCCGCCCCTCCCTCCTTGTCCAATTCGGACTAGGGGAGAGGGGGCGCGCGGCCTGCCCTGGCAGCCCCTCCTCTTCTCCACTTTAGGCCCATGAGGCCCATTAACCCCCCGGGGGGTTCCGGTAACCCCCCGGTACTCCGGTTTTATCCGAAACTTCCCTGGAACACTTCCGGTGTCCGAATATAGCCGTCCAATATATCAATCTTTATGTCTCGACCATTTCGAGACTCCTCGTTATGTCCGCGATCATATCCGGGACTCCGAACCAACTTCGGTACATCAAAACTCATAGACTCATAATATAAATGTCATCGAAACCTTAAGCGTGCGGACCCTACGGGTTCGAGAACAATGTAGACATGACCGAGACATGTCTCCGGTCAATAACCAATAGCGGAACCTGGATGCTCATATGGGCTCCCACATATTCTACGAAGATCTTTATCGGTCGGACCGCATAACAACATTCATTGTTCCCTTTGTCATCGGTATGTTACTTGCCCGAGATTCGATCGTCGGTATATCAATACCTAGTTCAATCTCGTTACCGGCAAGTCTCTTTAGTCGTTCCGTAATACATCATCTCGCAACTAACTCATTTAGTTGCATTGCTTGCAAGGCTTAGGTGATGTGCATTACCGAGAGGGCCCAGAGATACCTCTCCGACAATCGAAGTGACAAATCCTAATCTCGAAATACGCCAACCCAACATGTACCTTTGGAGAGACCTGTAGAGCTCCTTTATAATCACCCAGTTACGTTGTGACGTTTGGTAGCACACAAAGTGTTCCTCCGGTAAACGGGAGTTGCATAATCTCATAGTCATAGGAACATGTATAAGTCATGAAGAAAGCAATAGCAACATACTAAACGATCGATTGCTAAGCTAACGGAATGGGTCAAGTCAATCACATCATTCTCCTAATGATGTGATCCCGTTAATAAAATGACAACACATGTCTATGGTTAGGAAACATAATCTTCGTCGATTAACGAGCTAGTCTAGTAGAGGTATACTAGTGACACTTTGTTTGTCTATGTATTCACACATGTATTATGTTTCCGGTTAAAACAATTCTAGCATGAATAATAAACATTTATCATGAAATAAGGAAATAAATAATAACTTTATTATTGCCTCTAGGGCATATTTCCTTTAGGTGGATAATGAGGCAAAGGTGGAAGATAAGGTGGTGGTGAGCGCGCCCATGGTGCTGGGCGTCATGGCGGCGGAGGTGGTGGACATGCTCTCGGTCGCGGAAGGTAGCTAGATGCAATCTCTTTCGATATAATGAGGAAAAGGCTCTGTTACCATGTGAAAACTATTTAGGAAGCGTTAAACCCTTTTCTCGGGCCGCACTTGTATTTATATTGGTAATACCGTGGCTTGCAAGTTGATCTATCGATCAGATTGTTTACAGAGAAGATCTGTCGAAGGAGATAACAGAAGAAGAGATAGAAGAGAATACAAGACTTAAACAAAGTTCTATCTCTATACAACTATACTAACAGAAATACCTTGGAACTTGCATCAGATTTGCATTTGTTTGCAGTAGGCAATTGGCTTCACAAACGAAGCATAGGTGTCCACAATCTCTTCTTGCAAGATGTCACCATTATTTTGAGCTTGAGAATGCACAGCATGCAACTCTGCAACACATTCACATATATCATTGATCAACTTGCCAATAGAAAAACCAGGAGGCAAGGTCTTGTATGAGCGGAGGCATTTATCCTCAACTATTCTGAAGACCTCGTCCAAACTAATGCATACCTCTGAAGGGTCAACTTGTATTTCAATGACATCTTCACCTCACCCCGAGTGGGTTAAACTACATGTTCAATAAAAAAGATGCATCTTAAGTATTTTGAACAATATACTACATCCCGTTCTTGTAGTATCATAGGGAAAAGTTCAGTTTAATTTACAGAGCATACAAACATCAGTATGAACTACATTTTTAGCTAGAACTAATGCAAAATATAAGAAAAATCATGAACGCCTCTAGTCTGGCCTTGAGAAGAGAAAATGGACACCTCTAGATTTCAAAGTACTGAGTGATGAGATAAGGCAAGAAGTCATATACCTCAAGACCCAGTATTAAGGTGCTTGGCAATAGGGGCAACTGGAGCATCCCAAAAAGATTAAACTAATGGACAAACTACCTTAGTTCCTATACAATATAAGCATGATGGCTAACTATTTATACCGAAATAGGCTTGCGCCCCGCTATATTAATATAGCAACCATCCGATACAACCAGAAGTTCAACGTTGGGGCAAACAGCACAACCATGCCCAAAAGAAAAATAAGAGAAAAGCAAGAGAAAGAAATGCCAGCAGCACCGGATGAACGAAAGCTAAGCATCCCGCAACCGTTGCGCCCACCGAAGACATCCACCACGCTCCAATGCCATCGAGTCGCCGCGAACCAAGAAACACCTTCAAGAAGGACTGCGACGACGACGATGCTGCTGCCCGGATGAATCCTAGGATTTCTCCCGGTACACGGAGGGAAGCGGGGGAGAGATACTCCCGACTCCCTTCAAGAAGGTTGATGGCGCCCGCAGGCGTCACCGCATCGGTGCCGGGCGGACCCAAGAGGGATTTCGCCCTACCCCTCATACCCACAACCCAGGACCAACCTGCGGCTCCACCACGCCAACCGCCCACCACCCTGCGCCACCACAATCACGAGGACACCACCGTCGTCTCTCCATCGTAGACACTGTGAGGCAGGCCGAACCAAACGAGACCACCGTCGATAGGGACCGGGAGCACCACAGCCACGTGGGAGGGGACAACCTCCAATGGCACAAGCAGTAGCAGACCGGACGCAGGCGCGGGAGCATTGCCGGACCCCCTGCCCAGCCGGGCCCAGAACGGGCCCGTTAAGCTCCTGCAACCGCGCTGCAGCCGACGCAGCGCGGAGCCGCCGATCCCAACGACCGCATCCCGACAGCCCAGCCGGAGGAGACCCGCCGGAGGCCAGACCAACCCGCCCTGGCCTAGATCGGACCCAAAAGGGCCCAGATCTGGGCTTGCAAGGCTCCGCCGGCCGACCCACGCCGCCAGCCACCACCGCCGCTAAAGGGTCGCGCCGCCGCCACATCTACGCCCGATCTACATCGGAGCACCGCCCGCCGAGGTGCACCATCGCCGGAAACCGCCGCCCGAGCCGGGGAACCGCGAGGGGAAGTGGAAGAGGGCCGCCACCGCCGGCCTCGCCACAGCGCTGCACGGGCAACGCCCGACCACGCCAGCCGGCAGCAACGGCGGGAGGAGGGGTGGGAGGAGGGGGCTGGGTGGCGAGGGGAGGGAGGGCCGCCCCGCTCGCCCCGCTCGGGGGGCGGCGCGGGGGGTACGGGGAGGGAGGATGGCTAACTATTTCGCTTAATCTTTTTCGAACTGGAAAAACCTACTGGGAATCAAGCCTACATAAACATCAATTGATTAATAAACTCATGAAAGAACAAATAAAAGAAGAAGATCACCTAAGCATACTCGTTTAATATTTCTTCCAGAATTCATTGAGAAATATATACAATGGACAACACAAATAGTAGTAGATTTTTTTCCGGCAAACCATAGCAAAGTTCCAATCTTGTGAGGCGAGACACTAAAAGAATGCCACAGATTGGATGCGTAGGTGAAAAGTGGAGAAGATACCTTCCCATTGTAGTCTTCATTTCAGGGATGCCAACGTGTGCATGTCACCTTGTTCAACTCGTGTTTTAGAAGATAGTGCACCTGTGTATTTCATGAAAACTTTGAGTAGTGCACTTCAGGCTAACCGTTGATAAAATAATCAAGGAGTGTACTGTCCTCTTGCGTGTACATAAAGTTATAATCCTTTGATTTTATATAAGATCGTAATACCTTCTCCAGTAAGAATTGGCATTTTGTATTGTCAAAAGGAGAAGGAGTTGACATTTTCCGTGACGTAAATTCTACTATAAGAATTGACCAACACATCAGTGCAAAATTCCTTTGAAGTACTGAATTTACCGTTGTGTATCTAATCTCTGGAATATTTGATCTGCAACTTAAAGGTAGTTATTTATAACCTATTTGTTGCCAGAACTTGTGTACTGCAAATGTACTGATTTTGATGTAACAACATACAGAAGGAATGTATTTGCAAGGAAATGTGATCATAGACAACCCTAAAAAGAACTTGGAAAACATAAAACTGTCATTAAGTAAAATGGAGCCGGCCTTTGTGGTTCTGGAATACGGCGCTCCCCTGAGCCGGCCTGGCGCTGACGCTGATCGACCTCACCGACCCCGACGTCGACGAAGACGACGCCTAGGCCAGCGCGCCACCTCGTAGTTTAGTTTTAATTAATGTAACGTGGACGCGTGGACTCTCGCCGGCCTTTGTGGCCGGCATAAATGTTTATATTATTTTTTATTTTTGAAATATTTGTGGTCAATTTTTTCGCACGAATAAAAAATTAGGTCGGGTCAGCGTTGGGCGCATGCGCCGACCCAAACGCGAAAGTGGACATAGATATCCGCCGGGCCGATCCAAACGGCCAAAAAGCGGACAAAATCGCTGTCCGTTTGGGTCAACGCGTTGGAGTTGCTCTGAGATGCGTTCATGACGGCCTGCGGTGGATGGCGGCGATGGCGAACATCATGGTCCTCCTTTTTCCGCCCCCTCTCGTCCTCCCCTCTCTCCCTGCGTGAATGACAGGAGGAAGGAGCCTGGGCGGTGGATAGCGCGCCTCGGTCCAGATATTTCGGTCGCCTCTGTCTTCAGCGCTAAACCCAAGGAGCGTAAAGAAACAAAAAGAAAAAAAATCAGGACTGAACCAGGACATGGCAATCAGATTCATGTGGACACGCGGCAGCCCCTTATGATCGCGCCCAGTACTCCAAACTCCGGAAATCGTAGCTTGCTTAGCCGCTTTAATACTTTGGTATACTAGCAAGCAGAAGGCACGACGTAAGCCCGCTATTTAGCAAATGTTGCTTGTGTTTGCTACTAATCATTTATTGTGTTTTGGCAGGTGAAAATAATTTAGTAAATGGTATGGATCACTTAAAAGGCTTTGTTGTTGTTGTATGGATCACTTAGTCAATTACATGACTTGGAGGCATCCAGGATGATAAAAAAATGTATAACATGTGAGCATTGGTTTAAGAGAGTACACTATCTAGCTAAAAGGTTTACATATGTAGATAAAGAGAGAGAATT
The DNA here is from genome assembly GCF_018294505.1 of Triticum aestivum. Lineage (NCBI taxonomy): Eukaryota > Viridiplantae > Streptophyta > Magnoliopsida > Poales > Poaceae > Triticum > Triticum aestivum. Next base: position 515,085,301 of record NC_057812.1, on the reverse strand, counting down.
GGTGGAGTGGCTTGTGGCTTGTTAGCACTCCGAATGATTTGCTCTTGGCCTTTATGTTTGGATTTTTTTTTTTTGCGACGGCTATAGTTGCAAATCATCTTTGTAGAAAATCCTTTGTATGCAAGGCTCTTGGCCTATTGCCATAGTTGCAAATCATCCAGATCATACAACCATAGGTGGCATGGTGATCTTGGCAATAAATAAAAAAGATATGAGAAGAGCATATAACCATAGGTGGCATGGTGATCCTTCGCAATAAATAAAAAAGATATGAGAAGAGCATAGAACCATAGGTGGGATGGTGATCCTTGGCAATAAATAAAAGGATATTCAAAATCCCATTGTTCCAAAAAAGTGAACTTGATTCCTTTGCTAGAGTGTAACGCCCCGAGACCGTTGCGCCAGGTGTCTTCTAGTTATTCGCTGTTGTTGCCTTGTCATTTGTTTGCGTGTCATGCATTTTATATCATGTCATCATGTGCATCGCATTTGCATATATGTTCGTCTCATGCATCCGCGCATTTTCCCCGTTGTCCGTTTTGCAATCCGGCACTCCTATGTCCTCCGGCACCCCCTTTTGTCTCTTTTCGTGTGCGGGTGTTAAACCTTCTCGAAATGGACCGAGATTTTCCAAGCGGCCTTGGTTCACTACCGGTAGAACGCCTGTCAAGTTTCGTGCCATTTGGAGTCCGTTTGATACTTCAACGGTTAACCGGGAAACCGTAAAGGCCTCGTGTGTGTTGCAGCCCATCCAAACCCCCTCCATCCTCTCGGTCGTTCGATCACGATCGCGTGGTCAAAAATCACACCTCATTTGGACTCTCCTAACTCCCTCAACATATATATATATATGTGTGTGCCTCCCCGAAATTTTTGCGGATGAAACCCTAGTCCTTTTCCTCCTCGCGCCGCCGGACATGTCTACCGCCGCCGCCACATCACCCGGACCAATCCGGGGACGACACCTCAGCGCCGCCGCCTCTCTCCTCCACTCCCAGGCCGCCACTTGTTGCTTCCGGCGCCTCCCTCCACCGCGGCCTGCGGGGCCCGAGGCCGGCCCGCCCGAGCCGTGACCGGGCCCGAGCGCCCGCTCCCCCGCGCGCTGCCTGCTGCCTGTCCCGCGCCGCGCGCCGCCCATCCCTGGCGCCTGTGCTCGCCGCAGGCCACCACCACGCCTCGCGCCGCCGCCCGCCGGCACGCTTCGCCTCGCCGGCGACCGCCGCCCGCTCCGGCCGCCGCTGCTCCACCGCCCGACCGCGACCCGCCGACCTCGTCGCTGGCTGGCCTCGCCTCCGGCCAGATCCGGGCAGGTCCGGCCCGGATCCGACATCCCCGACCCCGCCGGCGCATCTCCGGCCATCTTCTTCACCGTCTCCGGCGACATCTCCGGTAGTCCTCAAAAAGCGTGCAAACCCTAGATCTGTCCGGAGAGGTCTAATTTCACAAAGTCCTCGTCCCTGTTCATTTTTTAAGCATTCTTCATCATGGCATAACTCTGCATCCGTAGCTTCTTTTTGCGCGTGTGATATATCAAAATGTTCATCCGGTTGTCCTCCTCATTTTGTTCCATTGCACCATGCTTGTTTGAGCCCATCTTGATGCCCTAAATGCTGTTGGAAGAGTGCTATAAAATGTTAGTTTCTGTTTCTTAACAGATCATGAGCATTTTTCATTTTGCCATGTTTAATGTGTGCCTCCTATGAACTTGAGCCCTACATGTGTTTTGGGCTATGCCGTGCCATCTTTACAGGGGTGTATACCATGTATTTTTATGATCAATATGGTGACTAGCACAAGCATGCAAAGTAGCACTAGTGATGTTGCTGATTTCAGGGACTTAGAATTTTCTAAGTCTTTTCCCTGATGTTATTTTTATGCCATGTATTCATGTTGCTACAGAGTGATCCATGCCTCTTTTGAGCATGTTCAGTAAGGATGATTTTGAGATATTGTTATGTTCTATCCATACATGTATTTGTTTGCAATTATGAAGTACCCTAGCATGACTCAATCTTACTCTACTTTTGCTATAAAATGTTCCTGGCAGATTGTCTACATGTTATTCAATCTTGCCAAGGTTGTTATAGTTGATCCATGCATGCTATGAGATTGTTCTTGCCGTGGTTAGCTACTTGATCATGTATTCTTGCTGGGTGTATGCTTAGTTTGTCATGCAATGCCTTATGGTGAGTGCATCGAGCTCGCAAACATGCCAACGTAACTCTGTTTTTTGCCATGTCCAGTTTTCTGCTAAGGCTGAATCTGTTAACGAAATTTGCTATATTTACATGGGTGCCATCATATTTTCTGTGCCCCTTTTGGCTTATAGTTAGTAAGGGAATTTTGTTATATGCTTTGAGTAGATTCATGCCATGCATTGCTATGATCTGATCCTGTAGCATGTTGTTATCTTGCTCTAAACATTGCTTCCTGATGTTAAATCCTGACATGTTTTTATTTTCACTAAGTCTGTGAACCTGATATCTTTTGCACTTTTGCCAAGCTTGTTTGAACCTGCTATTGTGTGATTTAGCCGTAGCTCAGTGTTCATCTTTTGTCAAGCATCTTGAGTGGATCACTTCCATGTGCTTTGTAGTTATGTTTGAGTGCAGTAGGTTAGTTTCTTGTTGTATTTTAGAGGGCATCGTGCTGTTAATCGCAGAATAGTGCCATTATTGTTTTGCTTGCCATTTGCAAACCGTGCAAACGATTCTGGTGATCTTTATATCGATTTCGACCGAAATTAACTCATCTTTCCACCGGCGCTCTTGGTTTGCCAAGTTGAGGCCTGGTTCAACCTTTTCCTTCCGAAGCACGCATATGCATTGCATATTACATCCCGCATATCATGCCATGTTTTGCATCATGTTGCTTGCGCATTGCACCGTGGTTGATTGTGTTTGCCTTTGCTTATGTTCTTTCCTTGGGTAGAGTCGGGAGACGAGTACGTGATCGAGGAACCCGTTGAGTACGCTTACGAGGATCAAGCTTACGTCAACTCGAAGAACTTTGCAGGCAAGATGACCATACCCTCGAAATCACTTCTATCTTTGCTTGCCAGTTGCTGGCTCTATTGCTATGCCTATGTCGCGATACCTACCACATGCTTTATCATGCCTCCCATTTTGCCATGTTAAACCTCTAACCCACCTTGTCCTAGCAAACCGTTGTTTGGCTATGTTATCGCTTTGCTCAGCCCCTCTTATAGCGTTGCTAGTTACAGGTGAAGATTGGAGTTTGTTCCTTGTTGGAACATATTTATTGTTGGGATATCATTATTATATCTTGTTTACTTTAATGCACCTATATATTTGGTAAAGGGTGGAAGGCTCGGCCTTATGCCTGGTGTTTTGTTCCACTCTTGCCGCCCTAGTTTCCGTCATACTGGTGTTATGTTCCTTGATTTTGCGTTCCTTACGCGGTAGGGTTATAATGGGAACACCTTGACAGTTCGCCTTGAATAAAACTCCTCCAGCAAGGACCAACCTTGGTTTTACCATTTACCACCTAGCCTTTTTCCCATGGGTTTCGCGGACTCAAGGGTCATCTTTATTTTAACCCTCCCGGGCCAGTGCTTCTCTAAGTGTTGGTCCAAACTGGGTGATGTCTGGCGCCCCCTGGGTAACCAGGGTCTATGCCAACCCGACGTCTTGCCCATCCGGTGTGCCCTGAGAACGAGATATGTGCAGCTCCTATCGGGATTTGTCGGCACATTCGGGGGGCTTTGCTGGTCTTGTTTTACCATTGTCGAAATGTCTTGTAACCGGGATTCCGAGTCTGATCGGGTCGTCCTGGGAGAAGGAATTGTTGGGGAACGTAGTAATTTCAAAAAAAATCTACGCACACGCAAGATCATGGTGATGCATAGCAACGACAGGGGAGAGTATTGTCTACGTACCATCGTAGACCAAAAGCGGAAGCGTTAGCACAACACGGTTGATGCAGTCGTACGTCTTCACGATCCGTCCGATCCAAGTACCGAACGCACGGCACCTCCAAGTTCAGCACACGTTCAGCTCGATGACGTCCCGCGAACTCCAATCCAGCAGAGCTTCACGGGAGAGTTCCGTCAGCATGACGGCGTGATGACGGTGATGATGTTTCTACCGACGCAGGGCTTCGCCTAAGCACCGCTACGATATGACCGAGGTGGAATATGGTGAAGGGGGCACCGCACACGGCTGGGAGAGATCAACAGATCAACTTGTGTGTCTAGAGGTGCCCCCCTGCCCCTGTATATAAAGGAGCAAGGGGGAGGCTGGCCGACCCTCTATGGGCGCGCCAGGAGGAGAAGTCCTCCTCCTAGTAGGAGTAGGACTCCCCTTTCCTACTCCTACTAGGAGGAGGAAAGGAAGGAGGAGAAGGAGAAGGAAGGAGAGGGAGGAAAAGGAAGAAAGGGGGGCCGGCCCCCTAGTCCAATTCGGTTTGGGCTAGGGGGGCCGTGCGCCCTGCTTCCTCTCTTCCACCACTTGGCCCATGAGGCCCATTACTTCTTCCTCGTATTCCCGTAACTCCCCGGTACCCCCAAAAATACCCGAATCACTCGAAACTTCTCTGATGTCCGAATATAGTCGTCCAATATATCGATCTTTACGTCTTGACCATTTTGAGACTCCTCGTCATGTCCCCGATCTCATCGGGGACTCCAAACTACCTTCGGTACATCAAATCACATAAACTCATAATACAATCGTCACCGAAACTTTAAGCGTGCGGACCCTACGGGTTCGAGAACTATGTAGACATGACCGAGACACGTCTGCGGCCAATTATCAATAGCGGAACCTGGATGCTCATATTGGCTCCCACATATTCTACGAAGATCTTTATTGGTCAAACCACATAACAATATACGTTGTTCCCTTTGTCATCGGTATGTTACTTGCCCGAGATTCGATCGTCGGTATCTCGATACCTAGTTCAATCTCGTTACCGGCAAGTCTCTTTACTCGTTCCGTAATACATCATCCCGCAACTAACTCATTAGTTGCAATGCTTGCAAGGCGTATAGTGATGTGCATTACTGAGTGGGCTCACAGATACCTCTCCAACAATCAGAGTGACAAATCCTAATCTCGAAATACGCCAAACCAACAAGTACCTACGGAGACACCTGTAGAGCACCTTTATAATCACCCAGTTACGTTTTGACATTTGGTGGCACACAAAGTGTTCCTCCGGTAAACGGGAGTTGCATAATCTCATAGTCATAGGAACATGTATAAGTCAAGAAGAAAGCAATAGCAACAAACTAAACGATCAAGTGCTAAGCTAACGGAATGGGTCAAGTCAATCACATCATTCTCCTAATGATGTGATCCCGTTAATCAAATGACAACTCATGTCTATGGTTAGGAAACATAACCATCTTTGATCAATGAGCTAGTCAAGTACAGGCATACTAGTGACACTCTGTTTGTCTATGTATTCACACATGTATTATGTTTCCGGTTAATACAATTCTAGCATGAATAATAAACATTTATCATGATATAAGGAAATAAATAATAACTTTATTATTGCCTCTAGGGCATATTTCCTTCAGTCTCCCACTTGCACTAGAGTCCATAATCTAGTTCACATCGCCATGTGATTTAACATCAATAGTTCGCATCACCATGTGATTAACACCCATAGTTCACATCGTCATATGACCAACACCCAAAGGGTTTACTAGAGTCAATAATCTAGTTCACATCGCTATGTGATTAATACCCAAAGAGTACTAAGGTGTGATCATGTTTTGCTTGTGAGGGAAGTTTAGTCAACGGGTCTGCCACATTCAGATCCGTATGTATTTTGCAAATTTCTATGTCAATAATGCTCTGCACGGAGCTACTCTAGCTAATTGCTCCCACTTTCAATATGTATCCAGATTGAGACTTAGAGTCATCTGGATCAGTGTCAAAACTTGCATCGACGTAACCCTTTACGACGAACCTTTTGTCACCTCCATAATCGAGAAACATATCCTTATTCCACTAAGGATAATTTTGAACAATCTCCAGTGATCTACTCCTAGATCACTATTGTACTCCCATGCCAAACTCAGGGCAGGGTATACAATTGGTCTGGTACACAACATGACATACTTTATAGAACCTATGGCTGAGGCATAGGGAATGACTTTCATTCTCTCTCTATCTTCTGCCGTGGTCAGGTTTTGAGTCTTACTCAACTTCACACCTTGTAACACAGGCAAGAACTCCTTTTTGACTGTTCCATTTTGAACTACTTCAAAATCTTGTCAAGGTATGTACTCGTTGAAAAACTTATCAAGCATCTTGATCTATCTCTATAGATCTTGATGCTCAATATGTAAGCAGCTTCACCGAGGTCTTTCTTTGAAAAAACTCCTTTCAAACATTCCTTTATGCTTTGCAGAATAATTCTACATTATCTCCGATCAACAATATGTCATACATATACTTATCAGAAATGTTGTAGTGCTCCCACTCACTTTCTTGTAAATACATGCTTCACCGCAAGTCTGTATAAAACTATATGCTTTGATCAACTTATCAAAGCGTATATTCCAACTCCGAGATGCTTGCACCAGTCCATAGATGGATCACTGGATCTTGCATATTTTGTTAGCACCTTTAGGATTGACAAAACCTTCTGGTTGCATCATATACAACTCTTCTTTAATAAATCCATTAAGGAATGCAGTTTTGTTTATCCATTTGCCAGATTTCATAAAATGCGGCAATTGCTAACATGATTCGGATAGACTTAAGCATAGATACGAGTGAGAAATTCTCATCGTAGTCAACACCTTGAACTTGTCGAAAACCTTTTGCGACAATTCTAGCTTTGTAGATAGTAACACTACTATCAGCGTCTGTCTTCTTCTTGAAGGTCCATTTATTTTCTATGGCTTGCCGATCAATGGGCAAGTCAACCAAAGTCCACACTTTGTTCTCATAAATGGATCCCATCTTAGATTTTATGGCCTCAAGCCATTTCGCGGAATCTGGGCTCATCATCGCTTCCTCATAGTTCGTAGGTTTGTCATGGTCAAGTAACATGAACTCCAGAATAGGATTACCGTACCACTCTGGTGCGGAACATACTCTAGTTGACCTACGAGGTTCCGTAGTAACTTCATCCGAAGCTTTCATGATCATCATCATTAACTTCCTCACTAATTGGTGTAGTAGTCACAGGAACAGATTTCTGTGATGAACTACTTTCCAATAAGTGAGAAGGTACAGTTACCTCATCAAGTTCTACTTTCCTCCCACCCACTTCTTTCGAGAGAAACTCCTTCTCTAGAAAGGATCCATTCTCAGCAATGAATATCTTGCCTTCTGATCTGTGATAGAAGGTGTACCCAATATTTTCTTTTGGGTATCCTATGAAGATTTACTTCTCCGATTTGAGTTCGAGCTTATCATGTGAAACTTTTTCACATAAGCATCGCAGTCCCAAACTTTAAGAAACGACATCTTGGGTTTCTCGCCAAACCACAGTTCATACGGTGTCGTCTCAATGGATTTAGATGGTGCCCTATTTAACGTGAACGTAGCTGTCTCTAATGCATAACCCCAAAATGATAGAGGTAAATCTGTAAGAGACATCATAGATCGCATCATATCTAATAAAGTACGGTTACGACGTTCGGACACACCCTTACACTGTGGTGTTCCAGGTGGCGTGAGTAGTGAAACTATTTCACATTGCTTTAACTGTAGGCCAAACTCGTAACTCAAATATTTTACTTCTGCGATCATATCGTAGAAACTTTTCTTTTTGTTATGATGATTCTCCACTTCACTCTGAAATTCTTTGAACTTTTTCAAATGTTTCAGACTTGTGTTTCATCAAGTAGATATACTCATATCTGCTCAAATCATCTGTGAAGATCAGAAAATAATGATATCTGTCGTGAGCCTCAATATTCATCGGACCACATACATCAGTATGTATGATTTCCAACAAATCTTTTGCTCGCTCCATTGTTCCGGAGAACGAAGTCTTAGTCATCTTTCCCATGAGGCACGGTTCGCAAGCATCAACTGATTCATAATCAAGTGATTCCAAAAACCCATCAGCATGGATTTTCTTCATGCGCTTTACACCAATATGACCTAAACGGCAGTGCCACAAATAAGTTGCACTATCATTATTAACTTTATATCTTTTGGCTTCAATATTATGAAAATGTGTATCACCACGATCGAGATCCAACAAACCATTTTCATTGGGTGTATGACCATAGAAGGTTTTATTCATGTAAAAAGAACAACAATTATTATCTAACTTACATGAATAACCGTATTGCAATAAACATGATACAATCATATTTATGCTCAACGCAAACACCAAATAACATTTATTTAGGTTCAACACTAATCCCGAAAGTATAGGGAGTGTGCGATGATGATCATATCAATCTTGGAACCACTTCCAACACACATCATCACTTCACCCTTAACTAGTCTTTGTTTATTTTGCAACTCCCATTTCGAGTTACTACTCTTAGCAACTGAACCAGTATCAAATACCGAGGGGTTGCTATAAACACTAGTAAAGTACACATCAATAACATGTATATCAAATATAGCTTTGTTCACTTTGCCATCCTTCTTATCCACCAAATACTTGGGGTAGTTCCGCTTCTAGTGACCAGTCCTTTTGCAGTAGAAGCACTTGGTCTCAGGCTTAGGTCGAGACTTGGGTTTCTTCACTTGAGCAGCAACTTGTTTGCCGTTCTTCTTGAAGTTCCCCTTCTTCCCTTTGCCCTTTCTCTTGAAACTATTGGTCTTGTGAACCATCAACACTTGATGTTTTTCTTGATTTCTACCTTTGTCGATTTTTGCATCGCGAAGAGCTTGGGAATTGTTTTCGTCATCCCTTGCATATTATAGTTCATCACTAAGTTCTACTAACTTGGTGATGGTGACTAGAGAATTCTGTCAATCACTATTTTATCTAGAAGATTAACTCCCACTTGATTCAAGCGATTGTAGTACCCAGATAATTTGAGCACATGATCACTGCTTGAGCTATTCTCCTGCATCTTTTAGCTATAGAACTTGTTGGAGACTTCATATCTCTCAACTCGGGTAATTGCTTGAAATATTAACTTCAACTCCTGGAACATCTCATATGTTCCATGACGTTCAAAACGTCTTTGAAGTCTCGATTCTAAGCCGTTTAAGCATGGTGCACTAAACTATCAAGTAGTCATCATATTGAGCTAGCCAAACGTTCATAACGTCTGCATTTGCTCCTGCAATAGGTCAGTCACCTAGCGGTGCATTGAGGACATAATTCTTCTGTGAAACAATGAGGATAAACCTCAGATCTCGGACCCAGTCCGCATCATTGCTACTATCATCTTTCAACTTAGTTTTCTCTAGGAACACATATAAAACATAGGGAAGCAATAATGCGAGCTATTGATCTACAACATAGATATGCAAATACTATCAGGACTAAGTTCATGATAAATTAAAGTTAAATTAATCATATTACTTAAGAACCCCCATTTAGAAAGACATCCCTATAATCTTCTAAGTGATCACGTGATCCAAATCAACTAAACCATAACCAATCATCACGTGAAATGGAGTAGTTTTCAATGGTGAACATCACTATGTTGATCATATCTACTATATGATTCACGCTCGACCTTTCGGTCTCAGTGTTCCGAGGCCATATCTGCATATACTAGGCTCGTCAAGTTTAACCTGAGTATTCTGCGTGTGCAAAACTGGCTTGCACCAGTTGTAGATGGACGTAGAGCTTATCACACCCGATCATCACGTGGTGTCTGGGCACGACGAACTTTGGCAACGGTGCATACTCAGGGAGAACACTTTTTATCTTGAAATTTAGTGAGAGATCATATTATAATGCTACCATCAATCAAAGCAAGATACGATGCGTAAAAGATAAACATCACATGCAATCAAAATATGTGACATGATATGGCCATCATCATCTTGTGCCTTTGATCTCCATCTCCAAAGCATCGTCATGATTTCCATCGTCACCGGCATGACACCATGATCTCCATCATCTTGATCTATATCAATGTGTCGTCACATGGTTGTCTCGCCAACTATTTCTCTTGCAACTATTGCTATCGCATAGCGATAAAATAAAGCAATTATTTGGCGCTTGCATCTTATGCAATAAAGAGACAACCATAAGGCTTTTGTCAGTTGCTGATAACTTCAACAAAACATGGTCATCTCATACAACAGCTTATATCTCATCACGTCTTGACCATATCACATCACAACATGCCCTGCCAAAACAAGTTAGACGTCCTCTACTTTGTTGTTGCAAGTTTTACGTGGCTGCTACTGGGCTTAGCAAGAACCGTTCTTACCTACGCATCAAAACCACAACGATAGTTTGTCAAGTTGGTGCTGTTTTAACCTTCGCAAGGACCGGGCGTAGCCACACTCGGTTCAACTAAAGTTGGAGAAACTGACACCCGCCAGCCACTTGTGTGCAAAGCACGTCGGTAGAACCAGTCTCGCGTAAGCGTACGCGTAATGTCGGTCCGGGCCGCTTCATCCAACAATACCGCTGAACCAAAGTATGACATGCTGGTAAGCAGTATGACTTATATCGCCCACAACTCACTTGTGTTCTACTCGTGCATATAACATCAACGCATAAAACCTGGCTCTGATACCACTATTGGGGAACGTAGTAATTTCAAAAATTTCCTACGCACACGCAAGATCATGGTGATGCATAGCAATGAGAGGGGAGAGTATTGTCTACGTACCATCATAAACTGAAAGCGGAAGCGTTAGCACAACACGGTTGATGTAGTCATACGTCTTTACGATCCGACCGATCCAAGTACCGAACGCACGGCACCTCTGAGTTCAGCACACGTGCAGCTCGATGACGTCCCGCGAACTCCGATCCAGCAGAGCTTCACGGGAGAGTTTCGTCAGCACGACGGCGTGATGACGGTGATGATGTTGCTACCGACGCAGGGCTTCGCCTAAGCACCGCTACGATATGACTGAGGTGGAATATGGTGGAGGGGGGCACCGCACACGGCTGGGAGAGATCAACAGATCAACTTGTGTGTCTAGAGGTGCCCCCCTGCCCCTGTATATAAAGGAGCAAGGGGGAGGCCGGCCGACCCTCTATGGGCGCGCCAGGAGGAGGAGTCCTCCTCCTAGTAGGAGTAGGACTCCCCTTTCCTACTCCTACTAGGAGGAGGAAAGGAAGGAGGAGAAGGATAAGGAAGGAGAGGGAGGAAAAGGAGGAAAGGGGGGCCGGCCCCCTAGTCCAATTCGGTTTGGGCTAGGGGGGCCGCGCGCCCTGCTTCCTCTCTTCCACCACTTGGCCCATGAGGCCCATTACTTCTTCCTCGTATTCCCGTAACTCCCCGGTACCCCTGAAAATACCCGAATCACTCGGAACTTTTCTGATGTCTGAATATAGTCGTCCAATATATCAATCTTTACGTATCGACCATTTCGAGACTCCTCGTCATGTCCCCGATCTCATCCGGGACTCCGAACTACCTTCGGTACATCAAATCACATAAACTCATAATACAATCCTCACTGAAACTTTAAGCGTGCGGACCCTACAGGTTCGAGAACTATGTAGACATGACCGAGACACGTCTGCGGCCAATAACCAATAGCGGAACCTGGATGCTCATATTAGCTCCCACATATTCTAAGAAGATCTTTATCGGTCAAACCGCATAACAACACACGTTGTTCCCTTTGTCATCGGTATGTTACTTGCCCGACATTCGATCGTCGGTATCTCGATATCTAGTTCAATCTCGTTACCGGCAAGTCTCTTTACTCGTTCCGTAATACATCATCCCGCAACTAACTCATTAGTTGCAATGATTGCAATGCTTATAGTGATGTGCATTACCGAGTGGGCCCAGAGATACCTCTCCGACAATCGGAGTGACAAATCCTAATCTCGAAATACGCCAACCCAACAAGTACCTTCGGAGACACCTGTAGAGCACCTTTATAATCACCCAATTACGTTGTGACTTTTGGTGGCACACAAAGTGTTCCTCCGGTAAACGGGAGTTGCATAATCTCATGGTCATAGGAACATGTATAAGTCATGAAGAAAGCAATAGCAACAAACTAAACGATCAAGTGCTAAGCTAACGGAATGGGTCAAGTCAATCACATCATTCTCCTAATGATGTGATCCCGTTAATCAAATGACAACTCATGTCTATGGTTAGGAAACATAACCATCTTTGATCAACGAGCTAGTCAAGTACAGGCATACTAGTGACACTCTGTTTGTCTATGTATTCACACATGTACTATGTTTCCGGTTAATACAATTCTAGCATGAATAATAAACATTTATCATGATATAAGGAAATAAATAATAACTTTATTATTGCCTCTAGGGCATATTTCCTTCAGGAATATCCTTCGTTGACCGTGAGAGTTTGTGATGAGCTAAGTTGGGACACCCCTGCAGGGATTTGAACTTTCGAAAGCCATGCCCGTGGTTATGGGCAGATGAGAATTTGTTAATGTCCGGTTGTAGAAAACTTGAAACTTAACTTAACTAAAATGAATCAACTGCGTGTGTAGCCGTGATGGTCTCTTTTCGGCGGAGTCCGGAAAGAGAACACGGTCTCGTGTTATGCTTGAACATAAGTAGTTCTAGGATCACTTCTTGATCATAGATTCTCGACCGTGCCTTGCCTTCTCTTCTCGCTCTCGTTTGCGTATGTTAGCCATCATATATGCTAGTGCTTGCTGCAGCTCCACCTCACTACCTTTTCCCTACCCATAAGCTTAAATAGTCTTGATCGTGAGGGTGTGAGATTGTTGAGTCCCCGTGACTCACAGATTACTTCCAAAACCAGATGCAGGTGTCGATGATGCCATTCTAGGAGATGCGACTGAACTCAAGTGGGAGTCCGACGAGGACTCGGGACGTTACTACCTTTCCTTTCCAGACGATCAGTAGTGGAGCTCAGTTGGGGCGATCGGGGATCTTATGCATTTGGGGTTGTCTTTATTTTGGTTCCGTAGTCGGACCTTGTTTGTATCTGGATGATGTAATGCTATATTTATGTATTGTGTGAAGTGGCGATTGTAAGCCAACTTTGTACCTCTTTCTTATTCAGTACATGGGATGTGTAAAGATTACACCTCTTGCGACATGCCTACAATGCGGTTATGCCTCTAAGTCGTGCTCCGACACGTGGGAGATATAGCCGCATCGTGGGTGTAACATAGAGACCTCGAGTTTAATTTATTCACCAGACTATCACCTTGTGGTGAAGCTTTCTTATTATTCACAGGACAAAAATGGTGAAGCCAAAGTAAGGCAACAAACTGTTTCTATTGTCTTTCAAATTTCAGGAATAAAATATAGATAAGTTTGAACATTTATCTAGCTTAGAATTGTGATCCAAATACTCCAATTTTCTTTTTAGAAAAAACAACTTTGTGATATGAACAAATCTGTCAGTCTTTGTTCCTTTTTTGTGTAGTTGGGATGAAGATTCTCAAGGTTAAGAGATAACATATTATTTCATCAGTGGAATTTTGAACAAAATAAGTGGGTGAATGCCACTTGCTAATTTTAACAATAAACAATTTATAAGGTCGTAGAACCTATTGTATTCTCACATAACAAAAGAAGGGAGCACACATGAATGCTTTTATCATTCGATAAGTACATGAGCTATCCTTGTTTATTCAACATAAGAAGGAAGATACCTTGCAAGAAAATATGTTAGTTCTTCGGCTGAGGCGCTAATGTCGTGTGGATAAGATGGATTATGTACTTATGCATTTCTTTTAACTTAGCCTTGAATATATTGAAGACCTCAATTGTGTGCACCGGGCCCTCATTTACTCAACTTTTAAGTAGATCAGTCATGTTCATAGGTTTCCCCATTCCATTGGGTCACCCTGTAAAGGCGAATAAAAATTAGATCAAGCAATATGTAGTATATGTTGGATTATGTGGTGTGGCTCATACTGCCGTACTAACCTTGCGACCTACCATGATAAAGTCCAACTTATATAGTTCGGTAGAGTTTAATTCCTGTACTCCGAGATCCTTGAAATTCGAGCATTACAACATACACAACCGTATGTAGTTTGTATTGAAATTTCTAAAAGGCTTATATCTAGAAACAAGGGAGTACATCTTAAATTATATTCAGCATATGATGGCTTCCTATGTGCGTGCCTTCATCAAGCACGTAGATGATGATATTGAATTCTTGCAGAAAGAGAACAAGAGTTGCTAATGTCAACCATGTTAATTACCTTGTCGGGTCGGAAGAAGCGCACACGGGATATGGCAGGGGAGCGACGACCATTGCTATGAAGCAGGTGGCGACCGATAAGCGAGTGGTAGAAAGCGGGCATGGCGAATCGGTGATCTCCACCACGCGGAAGATGCTACCTCCGTCCTCTGCCCCAACGCAGCAGTACGTTTCATCGTTTTTTACCTTGGGGAATTTCGTCGAACACCTTGCTTGCGGGGCGGACAATATCGGTTCTGCGGGTTGGGCAGCCGTTCGGCGGTGGCGGTGGAGGGCGGCGGCGGTGGCTCGACATAGGAGATGGTTGCAGCTCGGCAGAGAAGAAGGTGGGAGCTCGTCGCTGCGGCAGGCAGGCTTCGCGCGGTCGAAAGAACGGATGAGGCGGGCAGCGTGGTGCGCCTCCCCAGCCTCCGGTGGGGGGTCTTGGCTAGGAAGAAGCCTAGCCCATTCACGACCTCGTCGTGGAAGGCATTAGGCCAGCTGGACCGCCGGAGATGCTTCGATTCGAAGCGGCGGCCTAAAGTGAATCACCGACTGCGGGCGGCGGCCCGGCGAGGCAGGCGACGGGGGATAGGGGCGAAGTCGTGGTGGACCCGGTGGCCGTCAGGCAGGCGGGCTGCGGCTGCAATTTTGTGCGAATTTGGCCAGCGGCGGAGTTGGACGGGCGGCGGGCAGTCGCTTGGAAGGAAACGGAAGGCGGTTGGGCGGTTGGCGCGCGACTGCTCTTTTTACATCTCCAGTCGGCGAAGATGCAAATTTGCACCACGAGGTGTTGTATTTTATATCTCCGGAAGGTGGAGATGTAATTTTTTTGACATCTACATCATCTATTGAAGAGGTGTTTTTGGGTCTCAAGGATGCAAAAGATAGTTACATCTTCTATGCCTCTGGCAACCGGACGCTGCCTGCGACCGTGCTCAGGATCTTAAGTGCTCATGCATTGTAGATGACCTAAGTCCTCAAGAAAGTCGTAGATCATCAAGAATGAGAGTACGACATTCTTAAATTCAAGAGATTGAAGTTAGATATTTTCTTTTGAGCTGACAATTGAATTCGTAAGTTGAAGGTTTGTTCTTTGGAGTTGCGCGTTACATGTGACTTTCGTTCTGAGTTATTTTGTGCGGTTGGAGTTTGAATATATCAGCTCAAAGCTTCAATTTGTTTGGATTTCAAAGTGTGCACCGGTAGCATTCTCGTGTTACAGATTAGGTTCTTTTTCTAACAAAATTGTTTATGCGTGTCATCCAAAAATTAAAACTTGTTCCGGATGCGTGCTTGCTAACTGCTGCAAATCTTCTTTTTTTGAAGTTAACTGCTGCAAATCTTTAGTCTTAAAAAAAGTGGCAGATCATCACGAATCAGAATAGCACGTTCCTCTACGTGCCTGGCATATCTTAACTCGAAACAAACACACACATGTATCACAGAAGCTACAGCCCACCCCACTGTGACAAATAAAATGCAACCCCGGCCACAGCTTGATGCGACGTCTCGACCACGCCTGCACCTCTTCCTCTTCGGACGCTACTCTCCCTAACCCAGCGCGAGAGCTCGCCGAGGCAATGTCCGGCTCGTCGTCGGTCACGCTGCAATACACGGGAATCGGCGCCTTCGTCGCCATCGTCCTCCTCGGCCTCGCCTACTTCGGCCGGTCCATCATCACCGGCCGCCACGACGTCCACACCGGGCATGGCACGGCCACCGCGAGCCCGGGGCAGCAACTGGGCCTCGCCCCCGACGACATCGCCGTACTCCCGACGTTCACGTACCTCGCCGCCTCGCCTGGCCGCTGGGGCGGCGGCGGCAAGGCCAAGGCCAAGGCCGTGGCAGCGGACAGCTGCGCCGTGTGCCTCGAAGAGCTCCGCGAGGGCGCGCTGGTGCGCATGCTGCCGTCGTGCAAGCACTACTTCCATGCGAGCTGCGTCGACGTGTGGCTGCTGTCGCACGCGACGTGCCCAGTCTGCCGAGCGAGCCCGGCCCCCGAGAGAGTCCGCCTGGGCGCGGTGTCCATGTCGCCGCCGCTCCCGCAGCTGCGACCATACGGCGGGTGATGTTTCCAGGTTGTCGTCTCCAGCGATCAGGTCTCCGACGCAGCCGGAGCTTTTCCTCCACGTGAGCAATGCCCAATCAGTAATGTCGCCGTCGCCGACTAGACCTACGACGCCGGACAGTCGAATGTTTCGGTCAAGTTCGCCTTCTCAGCCGATGACAGATTTGCATTTGGCGGAGGCCGTGTAAGCCATACTTGACAAATTTTACGCTTCTATCATTATGGGGCAACAAATTTTACCAGCTCTTCAAATGGACCAGCAATTTTGTATAGATGCAAGTTAGGAAACTTTGCCCAAAGGGCAACCGGCCAACCGCTTATTCCCTGCAGCAAAATTGGGATTTGGTGGACCTAAGACCGACTCTAGGCTTCGGCTGATCGATGTTGGCAACA
Source organism: Triticum aestivum (assembly GCF_018294505.1). Taxonomy (NCBI): domain Eukaryota; kingdom Viridiplantae; phylum Streptophyta; class Magnoliopsida; order Poales; family Poaceae; genus Triticum; species Triticum aestivum. The sequence goes on along the minus strand of NC_057812.1, from coordinate 515,068,586 downwards.
GATCGGTCACCTCGTGAGCCGTAGAATCAGCAAACGTCCACGATCGGACTCGGTCGTCCCTCTCGCCCATCCTTGTGCAGCGCACCCTTCGCAACAAGTAAAAATTCTCCGCACGCCCCCCGCACGCAGCGAAGCAGGTCGCCTGTTCGCCCAGGAGCAGCGCTACCCCCTCCCCCTCCCGTGACTACAACAACGTCGTAACCAGTCACGGTACCGCCATCGCCTCCATTGCAGCAACTTGTCACAGTCGTCATGCACCGTCGAGAACGCTCGCAGCACCGACGGCTTGCAAAACTTGTCACAGTCGTTATCCACTACATCCGGGGGATCTGGGCCCCAGGGCCCAGGCCCGGGCCGTGGCTCTTTTTTCAGTTTATTGCCTAGCCATATTTTGAATGGGCCCGGGGCTAGGCGTAAAAAACAAAACCAGAAAATATGGTCCTGCCACGGAATCAAACTCATGAAGGGATGTCATGAAGCTACAGTGTAATCCTAGTGCAAAACGAAGAAGGGATGTCACGGGCACTGTAGCAAAGAGAATGTGCGCAATTACTGTTCATAGAAAATAAAATCTGAAATTAATTTTATTGCATCATAGTTTTGTTTGTTTGTAATTTTTGTAAATGTATACAATAGATTTGTAATTTGCAAATTAATTCAAGTCATTTTAAGCTTAATCATATGGATGTGAAGAACGGATGTCAGGATAATGTAGCTTCCCTGACATCCCTTCGTGATGTTAGAGGATCTTGTTCCCTCCAGTACGTGGTTGGCTAACCACTAGAACAACTCGGCACTTGTGAAATAATTGTAGCGGAGAGCCACATTATGTATGTACATAGAACTGTACTCACGCTATTGATTGCACACGTATTGCAAGGTAATTTTTGAATTATTTGAAAACAATTAGAAAACGTGATTTCTTTTGACAAATACGTGAACAAAATTTGATATTCCACAGATTTAGAAAAAGTCAGGAATTAGAAAAAAATTCATGAATTCAAAAAAGTTCATTAAAAATGAAAAAGTTCATCAATTTTGAAAATAGTTCACCTGTTCTCAAAAAATGTACATCGTTTTCAAAAAGTTCACCGATTTGCAAAAAAAAATCACAAAATTTTGAAAAAAGTTCATCGATTCTCAAAAAAACTTCATCACTTTTCAAAACGAGTTCATCGATTTTCAAAAAAATCTAAAAAAAGTTCATTGATTTTAGAAAGAGTTCATCGATTACTAAAAATGTTCATTGATTTTCAAAAAGGTTCACAAAAATCCGAAAAAGTTTGTCATTTTGAAAAAAGTTCATCGAATTTGAAAATAGTTCTTCGAATTTGAAAAAAAATCATCAATTTTCAAAAAAAGTTCATTGATTTTGGAAAAAGTATTTGAAAAAGGTTCATGGAATTTGGAAGGAAAGTTCATCGATTTTGCAAAAAGTTCACCGAATATGAAAAACGTACATCGATTTTGAAGAAAGCTTCATCGAATTAGAAAAAAACTTCGCTGATTTTGAAAAAAAATCTTGAGTTTGAAAAAGAAATAAAAAGAAAAAATAAAAATAAAAGGAAAAAAGAAAGAACAACAAGGAAAAAAGGAAAAAGAAAAAACATGAGAACAAAAGAGAAAATAAGATTTAAATAATCATAGAAGGTGGCTTGGCTGTCTTGGTTAGCGCGTGCTATACAGAACCCCGCGGCGCGGGTTTGATGCCTCTGTCATGCCCTTTTTTGCAGCAAGTTCAGAAAAAATAATGCTAGAGCTACAGGCTTGTTTTACAGGGTTTATTGTACAGACTGATGTGGAGCAAACTGATTGGCCTAGGATTAGCAGCCGGACCCCCACCCCCTGAAATCAAGGGGGCAAGCGAATTAGTGAGAGGGGGTCCGTAACAGACTCGTAAAAACCCCGTACGTCTAGGATTATCGGTTCAGAAAACGGGAAAACGGATGAAAATGGGCCGGCCCATGACGGAGAGAGGGTGTACGCCCGTTTATGGAAATCGAAGAAACATGCGCAATGGGCGCTGTTTAGGATTTGCCGCCAGCCTCTCCGTTGCGGCCACCAATTTACGAAGTTGCACGTGCACAGCCCAGGTCGCCCTGACAGCGGATGCAGAGACTTAGCCACGCACGCGAGTTCCAGTGCGCCGAGGGAGCCGCCGCCCGTCGGTCACTCCCCTCCGCTCCGGCGCTCCCCAGCCGTCCCTCCGCCGGCTCGCGGCTCTCCTGCCAGGTCCCTCCGCGGCCCCGCCGCACACCTGCTGCCCTGCTCGCCGCTAGCCAACTTGCCTGCTCGCCTGCTGCCCTGTTCCTCCTGCTCGACACGTCGTTACGCTGCCCAGGATTGGTAATGGCTGCTGCTGTATTGAACAATTTTGTATGCTACTTCCTCTATTCCATAATATAAAAACGTTTTTGAGACTATACTAGTGTCAAAAACGTTCTTATATTTTACGACAGAGGGAGTAATTAGCTACTGCTAATGGCTATTGCTGTTGTAAAATTTTATAGATCGAACATTTTTTGATCTGCTATAAATTTTGAACGGAAACACTAACGCCCACACACATGTAGGTGTTCCCCAACTCGTCTACACGACTGGATCGTCATTCGTTGTCTTTTGTACGAATCTTGACACGAAAAGGTGAATTTGATGTGCAACGTAGGACAGGGCTAGTGTGTGGGCGTTAGAGAGTTTGTTCACACGCCCGCACCATGCTGTTTGCCAGCTACGCTGTGTGGGCGAACTAGTTTCTGCCCATACAGTCACCACCTAGTTTATGCACGTGTGGGCAAACTATTTTTCGCCCACACGACACTCCTACGCTGTGGATGGCAACTACAATTACGCGAATGTGGCAACCAGATAAACACACATGGCAAATGTGATTAACAATACATGGCAACTACTGTTTTAACTATATGTGGTAAGTAGTTAATCACACACGGCAACTACAGTTTGATTATACGCAGCAACTACCAGAAATTAGACATGGCAACTATAGTTAACCAAAACAGATAGAGTTGTCATGCTTTTACAACTACACTTGCCATCCCGGATAACTAGATCTGCCAACCAGAATGGCAACAAAATTGTCATCCGGCGAGGTACCTAATATAGCTGCGCCAGGACGTGTGGGCATTTTTGTTTCGTGCCATACACGCGAGGTGGAGATGAGTAGTACTTGTTGGGCGTGTGGCACGAAGTAGCCGCGCCCACACGTGTGGACAATTCTAATGTCTGCCCACACACAGTCCGTGTGGACTGCCTCCTGCTCACACCGCACACGGTGTGTGGACACATATCGAATATACCACACCTGTGACAGTTATCGACGTCCATTTTGAATTTGCTACTGCATTACAGTTTATGGTTGTTGTTGCTGTCAAAAATTCAACTGATTTGGTATTGTTTTTTTATCAGGTTATGGAAGACACTCATGAAGCAAACTAATGATTTGGTACTTTTTTTCTAGTTTTTGTCATGTTTTTTAAATCTACTTGTTGTATCTTAAAGCATTGATTTTAAATTCTAATCTTTTGGTGCAGTTGAGCCACATTTGATGTATTTTTGTGAGGTAGCTATAGATGGGCGTTAAGTTTTTCTCTCCCCACGAAAAATGTTTTTGGGCCCTGGGCTCGCTCCAATCCTGGCTCCACCACTCACCACATCATCTTTGTCACCGGTTGTCGCACCCATCGTAGCACCAGGTTGCCTACCATTGGGTGCACTCATAGCGCCGCCATTACAATGCCTACGGATTGCAGCATCATGCAACCCACCACAACATCCCTCCCTCGGTCGTAGCATCCATCGTGACAGGTCCTAGCATCCTCGGCATGTTGTGCCCCGTTGTAGAAGCGCTGCCTACCCGTTGCAGCTCGCGTGTCACATGTCCCAGCACCCTCGCACGTCGCGCAGCCCGCCGCAACTCCTGGCAATGTCGGTCACATTATTGACGTGCCCCGGTCACAGCATCCACGTCGTTAGTAGCGCCGCCCCAGCTTTGCAACACCCCTAGCTGTTGCTCATAGCAAGGCACGACAGGTCTTGCAGCATCGGTCGGCCGCCCTCCTGCATCACCGGATTCACCGAGTGATGGCCTCCTTGCATTGTGGAAGTTGATGGGTCGTAGTAGTAGGGAGCGACTATGGCAGCAAATGCTCGTGATGGAGCGCTAGAGAAACGCAGCGAGAGAGAGGAGAAGTACTTCGGTACAACCCCCCCCCCAATAAACGTAGAAGGGGTAGTATTGTCCACACTAGTTTTCGTATAGTGTACCCACCGTCTATCGTAGGGCCGGCCAGCCGTGTATGTCCCGCCCGTACGCCCGCGTCGTACGCATACCGATCGTGGCGTGCGGTAGTTCAATCGGTAAAGGAAAAAATGGCACCCCACCGTCGACACCCCATCCCCGCCTAGGAAACCCTAGCGGCATCAATGTCGTTGTGGCATCAATGGCGTTGTGACTCCGGCGGTCGGAGGGATCTAGTCGCATGGTGGTCGCCACACGAACACGTGGTCCACCGCCGTCACGACGTCGACGCTGACCTACCTGTGCCCATCTAGTCGCGAGGACGGCGTGCCCGTCTAGTCGCGAGCACGGGCGGCGTCCGTAGTCACCCACACGTCGTGTGCCTGGTGAAACGCCCGTGTCGACGTTCTGTCCTGTTACGCGCCCTCCACTATGTGGGTGGCAGTAGCGCATCGGCTCGACCCCATGCGAGGACCCCTCGACGGAGAAGAGTAGATTCTTTGTCTCTTTTTTTCTTTTTGATTTGTCCATTGCAATTTGTATGCAAAATGAATCCCTACTTGGCTAAATAAGAGAGGAGAGTAGTGACCTCTTAATGATTGTCCATGTATATATCTTTTGTACATTCAAATTTGTATGCATGACACATAGTCATGTCACTGTTGATGAATTTACTATATTCGCAATGATGTTATGGAATGTTGGCATTGATCTCACACCTTATTTGTATGTGTATAGATGGAGCAAGAAACCGGATACGCTAGTGATGATTCCGGTAGCGATAATGGATCCTCGTCATTGAATGCGAACCAACCTCCTGGAGACAACTATATGAGTCAGGATGAATCGTATAGTGGTAATGTAAGTGCCTTGAATGTTGACCAAAACATATTGAATACAAACTAGTTCTTTGACACTTACATGCCTTTTAAATTTGTATTGCTACATGACAATGATGACGATGAGGAATATGCTATAATGAACAATTTTATGCAGATAGTGCGAGCCCGGTACGTTGAAAAAATTGTAGGGCAATGATTGGCATTAAAAATGTATTACCAGTTATTTTACTTTAAATGTGCACATATAAATGCCAATGGTGACAATAAGCGTAATAGTTTAGATGATGACAATGCCGAGAGTGAGGTCGATGCATCTCGTAGTGGGAGCGCTAGCCAAGTAAGTTTTTTACATTATTTATGGTAAGTAACAATACAAGAACAGATTGACATGCAAGGTTATATGTCATATTTTGCAGGGAGGTGTTGATGGTCCTAGCGGGAACGATGAGCACATTGATGATGATCAATTTGACTTTGACATGGGCTATGATGTATATCAGCAAGAGTCACTTGATATGCATTGGGAAGTGATGGCAAAGACATTCGCGTCATTAGATGAGGTGTACACATTCTACAACAAGCACGCGAGAGAACGTGGGTTCAGCATCAGGAAGGACTTGCTGAAACGTTCAAAGGGTCGCACAAGGAGTGTGCGCTTGAGGAGGTATCTCTGTTCCGCCGCAGGAAAATGACAGGCCAAGTTCTGTACCATGGAAGGCCGGACCCGTAGGCTTAGACCGGAGAGTCGATTCTTCTGCGAAGCCCATTTGACAGTTAAGCTTGATAAAAAGCTTAATCTTTGGTATGTCAGCAGTTTCTCCGATGATCACAACCACATTCTTGCACGACCGGACGAAGTCCCTTTCCTCCGACCTCATAATCAGATCAAAGCATTTGAGAGAGCAGAAATCTTAGCTATGGCAGGAGCTGGGATAAGAAAACATCTTATTTTTGACAACTTCGTTAGCAGGTATGGGTCGTATGCAAAGTCACTATTTCAGAGGACAAAGTTGTATAACATGTGCTACAGGGAGAAGATGAAATTGCTTGCACAGGGTGATGTTGATACTGCCATAGGAATTGATGAGCCACAAGTATAGGGGGTTAATTGTAGCTCTTTTCGATAAGTAAGAGTGTCGAACCCACCGAGGAGCAGAAGGAAATGACAAGTGGTTTTCAGTAAGGTGATGTCTGCAAGTGGTGCAATTGTAAGTAGCAGAGTAGTTTGATAGCAAGATAATTTGTAACGCGCAAGTAAAGATAATAGTAACAAAAGTGCAGCAAGGTAGCCCAATCCTTTTGAGGAAAAGGATAGGCCAAAACGGTCTCTTATGATAAGCAAAGCATTCTTTAGGGTACACGGGATTTTCATCTAGTCACTTTCACCATGTTGGTTTAATTCGTGTTCGGTATTTTGATAATTTGATATGTGGGTGGACCGGTGCTTAGGTGTTGTTCTTACTTGAACAAACCTCCTACTTATGATTAACCCTCCCACAAGCATCCACAACTACGAGAAAAGTATTAAGAATAAATTCTAACCACACCATTAAACTTTTGGATCCAATCGGTCCCTTACAGAATAGCGCATAAACTAGGGTTTAAACATCTGTCACTCTCGTAACCCATCATCTAATTGCTACACCACAATGCATTCCCTTAGGCCCAAATATGGTGAAGTGTCATGTAGTCGATGTTCACATGACACCACTAAGGGAATCACAACATACATACTATCAAAATATCGAACACATATCAAGTTCACATGATTACTTGCAACATGATTTCTCCTGTGACCTCAAGAACAAAAGTAACTACTCACAAATGATAATCATACTCAAGATCAGAGCGTCATTAAATAGCATAATGGATCTGAACATATAATCTCCCACCAAATAAACCATATACTAATTAACTACAAGATGTAATCAACACTACTAGTCACCCACAAGCACCAATCTATAGTTCCAGTAACAAGATTGAACACAAGAGATGAACTAGGGTTTGAGATGAGATGGTGTTGTTGAAGATGTTGATGGAGATTGCCCTCCCCAAGATGGGAGAGTTGTTGGTGATGATGATAACGATGATTTCCCCCTCCGGGATGAGCTCCTCCGTAGTTGATGGCCGAAGGCGGCAAGACCCTAGTGGTAATGTACCGAGGATGCAATGATACGTCATGAAGGAAATATGCCCTAGAGGCAATAATAAAGTTATTATTTATTTCCTTATTTCATGATAAATGTTTATTATTCATGCTAGAATTGTATTAAACGGAAACATAATACATGCGTGAATACATAGACAAACATAGTGTCACTAGTATGCCTCTACTTGACTAGCTCATTGATCAAAGATGGTTAAGTTTCCAAACCATAGACATGAGTTGTTATTTGATCAATGGGATCACATCACTAGGAGAATGATGTGATTGACTTGACCCATTCCGTTAGCTTAGCACTTGATCATTTTTGTTTACTGCTATTGCTTTCTTCATGACTTATATATGTTCTTATGACTATGAGATTATGCAACTCTCGAATACCGGAGGAACACTTTGTGTGCTACCAAACGTCACAACGTAACCGGGTGATTATAAAGGTGCTCTACAGGTGTCTCCTATGGTACTTGTTGAGTTGGCATAGATCAAGATTAGGATTTGTCACTCCGATTGTCGGAGAGGTATCTCTGGGCCCTCTCGGTAATGCACATCACTATAAGACTTGCAAGCAATGCAACTAATGAGTTAGTTGCGGGATAGTGCATTACAAAACAAGTAAAGAGACTTGCTGATACGTCTCCAACGTATCTATAATTTTTGATTGCTCCATGCTATATTATCTATTGTTTTGTACATTATTGGGCTTTATTATCCATTTTTATATTATTTTTGGGACTAACCTATTAACCGGAGGCCCAGCCCAGAATTGCTGTTTTTTTGCCTGTTTTAGGGTTTCAAAGAAAAGGAATATCAAACGGAGTCCAAACGGAATGAAACCTTCGGGAACGTGATTTTCTCAACGAACAAGACCCACGAGACTTGGACCCTACGTCAAGACACAAAAGACGAGGCCACGAGGTAGGGGGCACGCCTACCCCCCCCCCCCAGGCGCGCCCTCCACCCTCGTGGGCCCCTTGTTGCTCCACGACATACTCCTTCCTCCTATATATACCTACGTACCCCCAAATGATCAGACACGGAGCCAAAACCCTAATTCCACCGCCGCAACTTTCTGTATCCACGAGATCCCATCTTGGGGCTTGTTCCGGAGCTTCGCCGGAGGGGGCATCGATCATGGAGGGCTTCTACATCAACACCATAGCCCCTCCGATGAAGTGTGAGTAGTTCACCTCATACCTACGGGTCCATAGCTATTAGCTAGATGGCTTCTTCTCTCTTTTTGGATCTCAATACATTATTCTCCCCCTCTCTTGTGGAGAACTATTCGATGTACTCTTCATTTTGCGGTGTGTTTGTTGAGACCGATGAATTGTGGGTTTATGATCAAGTCTATCTATGAACAATATTTGAATCTTCTCTGAATTCTTTTATGTATGATTGGTTATCTTTGCAAGTCTCTTCGAATTATCAGTTTGGTTTGGCCTACTAGATTGATCTTTCTTGCAATGGGAGAAGTGCATAGCTTTGGGTTCAATCTTGCGGTGTCCTTTCCCAGTGACAGTAGGGGCAGCAAGGCACGTATTGTATTCTTGCCATCGAGGATAACAATATGGGGTTTTCATCATATTGCATGAATTTATCCCTCTACATCATGTCATCTTGCTTAAGGCGTTACTCTGTTTTCATTAACTTAATACTCTAGATGCATGCTGGATAGCGGTCGATGATTGGAATAATAGTAGTAGATGTAGGCAGGAGTCGGTCTACTTGTCTCGGACGTGATGCATATATACATGATCATGCCTAGATATTCTCATAACTATGCTCAATTCTGTCAATTGCTCAACAGTAATTTGTTCACCCACCGTAGAATACTTATGCTCTCGAGAGAAGCCACTAGTGAAACCTATGGCCCCCGGGTCTATCTTCATCATATTAATCTCCCAATACTTAGTTATTTCCTTTGCTTTTACTTTTATTTTATTTTACTTCGCATCTTTATCGTAAAAATACCAAAAATATTATCTTATCATATCTATCAGATCTCACTCTCGTAAGTGGTCGTGTAGGGATTGACAACCCCTTATCGTGTTGGTTGCAAGGATTTATTTGTTTTGTGCAGGTACGAGGGACTGGTGCGTAGCCTCCTACTGGATTGATACCTTGATTCTCAAAAACTGAGGGAAATACTTACGCTACTTTGTTGCATCATCCCTTCCTCTTCGGGGAAAACCAACGCAGTGCTCAAGAGGTAGGAAGAAGGATTTCTGGCGCCGTTGCCGGGGAGGTCTACGCAAAAGTCAATATACCAAGTACCCATCACATACCCTTATCTCCCGCATTACATTATTTGTCATTTGCCTCTCGTTTTCCTCTCCCCCACTTCACCCTTGCCGTTTTATTCGCCCTCTCTCTCTATCCTCCTTCTCCTTCTCTATTTGCCTCTTTTTACCCTCTTGCTTTTTGTTTGCTTGTGCGTTAGTTCGTTTGCTTGTCGTTATGGCTAGTCCCTTATCTTCTCCGTTGTCTCCTGAGAATGAAAGACTAGGAGAAAACTTAAAAGATGCCTAGTTGAGAATAATGGAGTCTTATCGTAATTGTACCTCTGAAATAAACCTGAGAATTTTGCTTCGCAATTTTTATGTTGGATTAAATATGTCTCATAGACAACTATTGGATTGTGTTGCCAAAGGCAATTTTATTGAAATCGATCCCCATATCGCGCTTGAATTTATAGAAGGTATAGTGGGAGCACTACCTCATGAAAAGGGACCTCATCCTACTTAGGAAGAGACGCAAGTTTTTGAAAAAATTTGTGAAGTTACTTAAATTTTATAGAAATATCTTGAACCTCTTAAGAACATTAGTGGAAATATTCACCGCATGAATATGTTGATTACCCTTTGCAATAAGCGGTTGGATTCGTTAGATCTAAAAATTTCAGAATATGAAGGGAAACGTAAATAACCTCCCGGATTCAAGCTTCATTCCACTAAAAAGTTGAAAACCAAAGATGGCAATACCTAGATCTATCCTTGCTTGTTATGCCTAGCTAGGGGCGTTAAACGATAGCGCTTGTTGGGAGGCAACCCAATTTTATTTTTGTTCCTTGCTTTTTGCTCCTGTTTAGTAATAAATAATTTATCTAGACTCTGTTTTGGTTGTGTTTTTTTGTGTTTAATTAGTGTTTGTGCCAAGTAGAACCGTTGGGAAGACTTGGGGAAAGTCTTGTTAAACTTGCTGTAAAAAACAGAAACTTTAGCGCTACGAGAACAGATGCCATTTTTATTTGGAAAGTTCTATTTAGTTAATTATTTTTGAAGATGATTAATAGATAAATTCCTCACGTCCAGAAATTTATTTTAGAATTTTTGGGGTTCAAGATCTTGCGCTAGATACATATTACTACAGACTGTTCTGTTTTTAACAGATTTTGTTTTTCGTGTGTTGTTTGCTTATTTTGATGAATCTATGGCTAGTAAAATAGTTTATAAACCATAGAGAAGTTGGAATACAGTAGGTTTAATACCAATATAAATAAAGAATGAGTTCATTATAGTACCTTGAAGTGGTCTTTTGTTTTCTTTCACTAACGGAGCTCATGAGATTTTCTACTTTGAGTTTTGTGTTGTGAAGTTTTCAAGTTTTGGGTAAAGATTTGATGGATTACGGAACAAGGAGTGGCAAGAGCCTAAGCTTGGGGATTCCCATGGCACCCTCAAGATAATCTAAGGACACCTAAAAGCCAAAGCTTGGGGATGCCCCAGAAGGCATCCCCTCTTTCGTCTACTTCTATCGGTAACTTTACTTGGAGCTATATTTTTATTCGCCACATGATATGTGTTTTGCTTGGAGCGTCTTGTATGATTTGAGTCTTTACTTGTTAGTGTACCACAATCATCCTTACTGTACACACCTTTTGAGAGAGCCATACATGATTTGGAATTTGTTAGAATATTCTATGTGCTTCGCTTATATCTTTTGAGTTATATAGTTTTGCTCTAGTTCTTCACTTATATCTTTTAGAGCACGGTGGTGGATTTGTTTTATAGAAACTATTGATCTCTCATGCTTCACTTAGATTATTTTGAGAGCCTTAAATATCATGAGAATTTATTTAAAATCCTATTATGCTAGGTATTCAAGATTAGTTAAATTTTCTTATGAGTGTTTTGAATACTAAGAGAAGTTTGATGCTTGATGATTGTTTTGAGATATGGAGGTAATAATATCAAAGTCGTGCTAGTTGAGTAGTTGTGAAATTGAGGGATACTTGTGTTGAAGTTTGCAAGTCCCGTAGCATGCACGTATGGTAAATGTTATGTAACAAATTTGAAACATGAGGTGTTATTTGATTGTCCTCCTTATGAGTGGCGGTCGGGGACGAGCGATGGTCTTTTCCTACCAATCTATCCCCCTAGGAGCATGCGCGTAGTGCCGAGGTTTTTGATGACTTGTAGATTTTTGCAATAAGTATGTGAGTTCTTTATGACTAATGTTGAGTCCATGGATTATACACACTCCCACCCTTCCATCCTTGCTAGCCTCTTTGGTACCGTGCATTGCCCTTTCTCACATTGAGAGTTGGCGCAAACTTTGCCGGTGCATCCAAACCCCGTGATATGATACGCTCTTTCACACATAAACCTCCATATATCTTCCTCAAAACATCCATCATACCTACCTATTATGGCATTTCCATAGCCATTCCGAGATATATTGCCATGCAACTTTCCACCATTCCGTTTATCATGACACATTCATTATTGTCATATTGCTTAGCATGATCATGTAGTTGGCATAGTATTTGTGGCAAAGCCACCGTTCATAATTCTTTCATACATGTCACTCTTGGTTCATTGCATATCCTGGTACACCGCCGGAGGCATTCATATAGAGTCATACTTTGTTCTAGTATCGAGTTGTAATCATTGAGTTGTAAATAAATAGAAGTGTGATGATCATAATTTTCTAGAGCATTGTCCCAAGTGAGGAATTAAAAAAAAAAAAAAAGAGAAAGGCCATAAAAAAGAAAGGCCAAATAAAAAAATGAGAGAAAAAGAGAGAAAGGACAATGTTACTATCCTTTGCCACACTTGTGCTTCAAAGTAGCACCATAGTCTTCATGATAGAGAGTCTCTTGTTTTGTCACTTTCATATACTAGTGGGAATTTTCACTATAGAACTTGGCTTGTATATTCCAACAATGGGCCTCCTCAAGTGCCCTAGGTCTTCGTGAGCAAGCAAGTTGGATGCACACCCACTTAGTTTCTTTTGTTGAGCTTTCATACATTTATAGCTCAAGTGCATCCATTGCATGGAAATCCATACTCCTTGCATTAACATCAATCGGTGGGCATCTCCATAGCTCATTGATTAGCCTCGTTGATGTGAGACTTTCTCCTTTTTTGTCTTCTCCACATAACCCCCCTCATTATATTCTATTACACCCATAGTGCTATGTCCATGGCTCGCGCTCATATATTGCATGAAAGTTTATAGGTTTGAGATTACTAAAGTATGAAACAATTGCTTGGATTGTCATCGGGTTTGTGCATGATGAGAGCATTCTTGTGTGACGAAAATGGAGCATGACTAAACTATATGATTTTGTTGGGATGAACTTTCTTTGGCCATGTTATTTTGAGAAGACATAATTGCTTAGTTAGTATGCTTGAAGTATTATTATTTTTATCTCAATATGAACTTTTGTCTTGAATCTTTAGGATCTGAATATTCATACCACAATTAAAAAGAATTACATTAAAATTATGCCAAGTAGCACTCCGCATCAAAAATTCTGTTTTTATCATGTACCTACTCGAGGACGAGCAGGAATTAAGCTTGGGGATGCTTGATACGTCTCCAACGTATCTATAATTTTTGATTGCTCCATGCTATATTATCTACTATTTTGGACATTATTGGGCTTTATTATCCACTTTTATATTATTTTTGGGACTAACCTATTAACCGTAGGCCCAGCCCATAATTGCTGTTTTTTTGCCTGTTTTAGGGTTTCAAAGAAAAGGAATATCAAACGGAGTCCAAACGGAATGAAACCTTCGGGAACGTGATTTTCTCAATGAACAAGACCCAGGAGACTTGGACCCTATGTCAAGACACAAAAGAGGAGGCCACGAGGTAGGCGGCGCGCTTACCCCCCCCCCCCCCCCAGGCGCGCCCTCCACCCTCGTGGGCCCCTTGTTGCTCCACCGATGTACTCCTTCCTCCTATATATACCTACGTACCCCCAAATGATCAAACACGGAGCCAAAACCCTAATTCCACCGCTGCAACTTTCTGTATCCACGAGATCCCATCTTGGGGCTTGTTCCGGAGCTCCGCCGGAGGGGGCATCGATCATGGAGGGCTTCTACATCAACACCATAGCCCCTACGATGAAGTGTGAGTAGTTCACCTCAGACCTATGGGTCCATTGTTATTAGCTAGATGGCTTCTTCTCTCTTTTTGGATCTCAATACAACGTTCTCCCCCTCTCTTGTGGAGAACTATTCGATGTAATCTTCATTTTGCGGTGTGTTTGTTGAGACCGATGAATTGTGGGTTTATGATCAAGTCTATCTATGAACAATATTTGAATCTTCTCTGAATTCTTTTATGTATGATTGGTTATCTTTGCAAGTCTCTTCGAATTATCAGTTTGGTTTGGCCTACTAGATTGATCTTTCTTGCAATGGGAGAAGTGCTTAGCTTTGGGTTCAATCTTGCGGTGTCCTTTCCCAGTGACAGTAGGGGCAGCAAGGCACGTATTGTATTGTTGCCATCGAGGATAACAAGATGGGGTTTTCATCATATTGCATGAGTTTATCCCTCTACATCATGTCATCTTGCTTAAGGCGTTACTCTGTTTTCATTAACTTAATACTCTAGATACATAGCGACATAACTTCATCATTCATATCCCTGCGGGGCTTGAAGCATGCGAGGAATTTCTTGTATTCGATGAAAAATCCACCTATCTTGATGAAAGGAGTACTGCTACCATAGTTGCAAGTGAATGCATCATTGGTTTGAAGCAAAAAAAAAACACAGATATGGCTTAGGTAGCTTACGCTTGTTCATTCAGGATTGTCCTCCTCAATGTTTTTTCCATGCTTAACACACTTCTCGTACATAGCCGCAGCTTGGTCTTCTTCTTCATTGAGCTTCTGCTTCTTTGCCTTGGTGTTTTTGACGGCTGGAACTTTAGCCATCCTCTTCTTCCTAGTGTTCTTGTCGTGCGTGCTAGGGCCACTGCTCACATCAATAATTTGCTCATCTGTAGCAACCGTTGTAGGAGCTGCGAACAAAAAAGAAACGGTAAAGTTATGAGGGGTTGTACAAGAATTTGTTGCAATCACACAAAAACAAAAAATATGACATGGAGAAAAAGAAGAAATGAAGGGGGAAGGAATCATACTTGGGCTGTCATCATCGTCTGATACAGGAAACACAGGGATGTTGGAATAGATGGGGCTGCTCTTCTACTTTGTAAGATCATTGTTTCCATGCATCAACTCATAGTCTTCAGAGCCCTTTGGGAATAGCTCGAATGACGGCTCATTGTCCCAAATGCCAGCTGTTGGTCCCTGCTCGATAGTGATGCACGTGTGATTTATTCACTTGTTGGGGTGAGCAAATGCCAGGGGAGCGTTTTGCTTATCAGGTGTTCTTACAAATAGCATGAAAACTATTATGGTGGTTTAAATAATGGAACACTATTATAGATTATTCTCAAAAAACTTGTGTGGGACATAGTTGCAATACTGATAAAATGTAGAATGGTAAAGCGGTGAGAAACAGAGAAAGTAATTCCACTCCTATCTTAGAGTATCTCCAATATCATACCTAAATTTGGTTACCTAAAAATAGTTTTAGATATTAGGAAGAGAAGAATCAAAGAATCCTTTTTTCTCTTCTCTAGTTTACCTAAAATGCTTAGTTGTCTTGCAATTGCCTATATCTCCTCATCATGCACAATTCAAACATATAAATGAATTCATTAATATAATTCAAATTATGAGGGAAATGTAGCTCACATCTTCAAGAGAATTCAAAATCACAAATTTAGGAATTCACCATTACAAACCAACAACGTAAAAGTCACTTATTATAGAGTAATCTGAGATCAATATTGCTACCCCTAGGAGAAGAAAAGTACCCATCAAGTTGTAGACCAAAAGGATAACCCATCTACGGTGAGTAGCAATAGGATCCCATGAAGGATTCACACGACTCAGCAAGAGATCCACTTAGGAGCATGACCACATGCAACGGATCGACATGAGTGGATGCACAAATGTGTTGGTCCAGATCTAGCTTCAAGAATGGTGGTGTAACTATCCTCCCACTCGAAAAACATTCACAAGTTAGAACTGAACAAGATGCACCTATAAAAATTGAGTTCTAGATTAAGTTTCGTGATTAGAAACAAGCGTGATTATCTTCCAACCACACTACGGATATAGTATGCGAGGGAGATGGTTACTACCCAAAGTTCATGGGTGAAGGAAGAGGAAGAAATCATTAAGGCTGTCGGCGGGGTGACGACCAGGCACATGGGGATTACTTTGGGGATGCACCAACGATGTAGAATTGGCAGGGGTGACGGCCAGGGCCCGGTCGAAAGTTTTACCACTCTTCAGTATGGCCTTCCCATGATTTGTGTTTTAGGCTACTCCTTCCAAATACCCAAGATGGATACGAGGAGAGAGTAAATATGTTGTAGCCCAAAAAGTATAGGGATATGTAATGAATTGCGTTAGTTTTTTTTATAGTTCACCATTATAGGAATAGACAGACCCCTACACCGTTCACCCGAGCAGTACGGAAGGTGACTACCCCCTCCGCCGCCGGCCTGGTCTACCCTCCCCCCTCTATATCATTGGAGGAGGCAGCTGGAGGAGGCCGCCGGCTGAAGGAACCCATCGAACTTCTAAACCGTGAGAGTGCAAAATTGATATTTCTTCACGTAACCAATAAAATTTGAAACAAATATTCAATACCAACTACTTCTAATCTGCTTGTACGACCCTCTTATCATTTGGCCCAGAATTGGACGAGATGACACCCACCTATATCTTCCAACAAAGGATCTCCCATACAAGGTCGTCCTTCTCTCTTTCTTCCTAAGAACATTGAGGGCCTGTTGTCTGAAATCTTTTATAAATATGAAATAAGTCTTTCTCAAGAGATAACTTTATGCATTGTTGGATGAAGTTGAATGTGAAAGCAAGTGGCTCGCCGCTATTGCCATTTCTAGCAAGGTCGTCATGCTCAATGAAGATGAAGGTGGTGGTGCAACCGTTCCAACACAAGAATGGCTTACTCCAGCTAAGAAGGTGATTAGGAACTGGTGAAGAAAGTGGGAGGAGGGGAAAGAGAAGCGAGAAAGGGCAGCAAGCAAGATAAACAAGAAGTTCGAGGGCATCATGGCGAAGAAGGAGGAGGCATGTGTCAAGCGCCATGAGGTGGAGGAGTCAAAGATGGCGAAGAGGTTTAACAAGTTCATGTAGATATAAGACAAGGATTTGTTTCTTTTTTCTTGACTGGGACTCCCGGTCCAGTCTCCTCCCATCCCGCGTCACTCCCGCGAGCGACCGGGAGGGCCAACCCTAGCGCCGCCGGGCTCGCTCCCTCCTCCATGCTCCTCCCCTCGCTGCAATCGGGGCGCGCCACCGGGCAAAGCTCGGTTGGCGTTGGTGACGGCGGGGTCTCGTCTCCCCTCGAGCGGTGGTGGTTGGCGCGGTCCGGCTTCCTCGTGCGGTGGTGGCGCACTAGCTGCGGGGCGCGGCGGCATGGTGGGGTACTCCGGCGACGAGGATGCGGGCGTGCAGGGTGCTCGTGCTGGCTCTGCCCCGACGTGGTGGGTTGCTCGCGTGGCGTACCTCTGGCCACGACGGCCCAATCTAGTTTGGCCAGATCTGACCCTGCGTGCTGCGGGTTGCGCGGGGGCTTTCGCCGTCGGCGTCCTGGGGTGCTCGTCCATGGCGGATGCCCTGCTTTGGCTCTGCCATGTCCTGGTCCTCATGGCGCCATCTTGGGAGCTCCGTGTGGGTGGAGGTTGCACTGGCTGCCGGACCGGTCGTGGCGGCTTTGTTGGCGGTGATTCGCTTCTAGCGGCGGGGTGCGAGTGGTGGTGCAGCAGAGTGGCGGTGGCCTTCACAGGAGCGTGGGGGCTAGGCGGCGGGGCTGCCGGTAGGGTGAGCCACGACGGCGTGGTGGCGGCTCATGGTAGTGTGCTTGGCAGGTCGGCTGCGGCGGAGGCCGGCATGTTCCGGCGTCCGCTGGCGCGTAGGCGGCTTGTGTCGGCCTTTGATCCCTCTTCTCGTCGTCCGGGCTACTCTCGTCGAAGGGTTGGCCCTCTCCCAGCTGTGGTCCGCCGCTCATCTCACGCCCGACTGCAGGACCGAACTCGTTTCGCGCCCGGCAGCAGGACCGGACTCATCTCGTGCCCGACAGCAGGACCGAACTCGTCTCGTGCCCGGCGGTAGGACGGGCCGATGGAGGCCAGTTTTGGCCGGCCTATTGGGGTCTCGGCGCTGGGGGGCAGCTCAGTTGTGCAGAAGGCGGGGCCTTTCCACTCGTCTCTTTGGTTGGGGGTAGCGATGGTTGGCGGGTGAGGTGGCGTCGAGGTCTTGGATGCCGGGGCGGCGGCCCTGGTGGTGGTGTCGCGGTGCTCATGGCAAAGCCCGTGGCTTGGTGTTGCCCGGTGACCATTATCGTGTGGTGGCATGGTGGCTGGGGTGTGGCGTCCGGTGGTGGTCAGTATTGGCTGGGGTGAAAACCTGTTCTATCTACGGATAGACCGACGGTGGCGAAGCTCGTTCTCTTGTTGAAGGCGTCGTCGCGACCATCATTGCCCGTCGTGTTGCTCCAGCGGAAACTCTGACCCTCGGGTCGGGCGGTGGCGGACTCCGGTGTCGTGTCCTTTCTGAAGGCGTCGCCTTGAAGCCCACGGTTCGTCATATGCGGCTTCATCTCTTCGCGGTGGTGTGTTCACGGTCGAGGACCCGGCTGCTCTTGTAGTGCTTGGGGTGGTGTTGCTGCGCTCAGCGCCTATGTATCTTGCCTTGGGTGCGTGCGTGTGTTGTGATGGCGTGCGTTTGTATCGGGTTCTTGTTAGCTAATGATTTATATATAAAACGGGGCGAAAGCCTTTTTTGGTAATATAAGATAAGAAGCTCAAATTTCAAAAGAAGAATCTTGAGATCAAGGTTCGTGCGAAGGACTCCAAGATGTTGTTCGTGACTGACGCGATGAAGATTGTCCTAGCCTACTGTGTGGGCTTTTTGAAGCGCTTCAGGCAAATGAAGGGTGCCGAAGAATGAGGTCTTTGCCTCGAAGATCCGAACTGGAGCCGAAGAAGGTCGTTTTTGGCAGGAACAACCGGACCGGCAACTTTGGGATCGGTTCGATATAAGAACTTATTGAAAATTCAGTTTTTCTATATTGTGATATACTCCCTCAGCTTCATAATGTTAGACGTTTTTTAACACTAGACTAGTGTCAGAAAAATGTCCTATATTATGAGACAAAGTGAGTATATATTTACAATTATTTAATGTATTGATGTAGTGCCAAAAAGAAAGCTCATCCATCCAACCTGTGCGGTCTACACATCCAGCAACCCCCCAAAAAAATTGTATTGATGTAGATATCCATGTCAAACGATGGAGACCAGATATTTTTTTTTTTGAAAGCGAGACCAGATATTTTTAGATGGCCAGCTCCCCTATGCTAACCACGAACTCGTCCAAGACATGTCCGCACACATTTGTTATGTCCGTTTTAATGCTCCGCGTTCAAGTTGCCCTAACACTGTCTATTCGCGGTTTTCTCGTACCTGAAAGGCAGAGCTAGCAGAGCTACCCCAGTTGCGTCAACTCGTTGCTGCTGGAAAATCCTTCTTATTGGCCTCCTTTTTCACACATGACACAACTAACAATCTGTGTGCGTTGGCTGCCAACTTGACTTCAAACCTATCCGGGCATGATCCAACAGCAAGCGACACCAAACAATTCACAACGTACGATGGGTGTCGTACGCCAATCATGTCTGAACTGCAACACCAGATCACCATTGAATAATGGCATGTCAAGCTCGAGTAATTAATTGAACTAGAAAAGGTGATTAATGATATTGATTTCTCAACAAAAAAAAGTCCAAACAAAGAATTTGGTGTACCTCAATGATCTTCGACAACTATTAAGAACTCAAAACCCTTGTCATAATCCGCTCTAGTTACGCACCTGCTGCCACCAGAAATCCCCACCAATTTGGTGTACATCATGTAGAGACAATGTGTACATAAGTATAAAAAATCTAGATGATATCCCGCGCGTTGCTGCGGTAACTTTGTTAAAAAATACGTAAATAGTTGCTAAAATAACTAAATCTAATGAAAATAAAATATAAGCCTGAAAATTAATTTAAAAAGTTTCTAAAAATAGAATAAAAACTTTTGACTTACTGTTAAAAATATCATTTCAAACAAAAATAAAAACATGCATGTATGATATGGCAACGTTATATGCATAGACTAATGCAAGAATAATTGTAATTTATAAGTTCACTTATGTGGCATATTTTGTATGGCTTAGTGGGAGAGAAGACATAAATGCATGGTCTTAGTGGGGGTGTTGAGTTGGACACTTTGCATGTTGAGAGAATTAAGGCCAACTTCTTAAGGATGTAAGATCCCCCATTGAGAAATTCTTTTTTTCTCTTTCATCAAAGATCATATAGAGCTGCTTTGGTTCTAGGTATTTATTTTGTAAGAGGTGTACCTTCTCCTACGTAAACAACTTAATGGGCCACTTTTGTAAACGGGAGATAATTTTTGCCTCACGATCTTGAATAACAAAACCACCAGATCCTTGAGGCGGTTTATACTCCGAATCCGTAATTCTTTGATTGGAAACTAGTTTGCTACATGAATCATGAATTGTGGCCTTTGGCCAAGCAAGGTTAGCCAAGTTGTGACATTTGTCCTCTTTAGAGCATCTTCAATAGCTTGTCTATATGGATGTCTATACTCGTTTTTCACGACGTGACCCAAAAACAGGCATCCAACAGCTTGTCTATATGGTCGTCCAAATATACACATCCTCTATATCGACCTCGACAATGTCCACGCCTGGACAATGTGAAGGTGTTGTCTAAACTCAGCTGCAGTCATGATTTCTTCCTCTCCCCAGCGACAGCCCACCTGTCATGGTCCCTGTATATAGACATTCTGATGCAAAACTGGACGTGTATATGAGAGGATCTTTTTAGACCATTGTCTATATGAATATATAGACATCCAAATATACATATGCTATTGGAGATGCTCAAAAGAGATCGTGAATCCAGGCTATGCTTCACTTACCATGTTTGTAAGTTGGACTATTTGAAACGAGCGAAACACCCATATTTTTCGCAACAAGAGTGCACCGCCTCGAGTCCTTCTCAATTCAATCAATAAGGAGGTCGTGCTTTGGACCCAAGCGGGCCCCAAAAGACTTGGGGTTTTCTTTTTTGAGAGAGTAATATTTTGTCTGTGAGGGTGACCGTGTAATGCAAATCTATTCTCTTCTTACTTAATACTATATGAGGTAAAGCTTTTGCCCGCGTTTGAAAAAGATGATTCGAAAGTAAGACATCATATACACACAGGACCATGCTAATACGCACCCAGTTGACAATGTCAAGCCTATTGCCTGGTGGAAACACAAGACCAAGACCTTGCGAGTTAGGTTAGCTAGTCCTCCGGCGCCGCCGCCGTGAGTTCCCCCAGTCCTCCGGCGCCGCAGCCGTGAGTTCCCCCAGTCCTCCGGCGCCGCTGTCGTGAGTTCCCCCGGTGTGCTCTCCGCTATTGCGCAGATCCCCTCTTGACCTGCTGCAGAGCGGGCTCTCCCTAGTCTTCCGGCGGCGCCGCCGTGAGTTCCCCGGTGTCGAGCGCTCTCCACTGCTGCGCCGACCCCCTCTCGGCCTGCTGCAGAGTGAGCTTCCCCCCAGTCCTCCGGCGCTGCCGCTGTGAGTTCCCCGTCGTCGATTGCTCTCCCCTGCTGTGGCGATCCCCTTTCTGTCTGCTACCGCTGGGACTGCCCGGACTTGGTTGGTGAGGCAAGAGGGGTTGGCGGTAGGGGGAAAGATCACGAGCCATGGCATCCCCCTCGGAGTCGAGCGGATCATGCGAGAAAGGAGCAGAGGACCCTAGTGTTCTTCTAGAAAGACTGCATCTTGAGGAAGACGAATTGGATAATCTGATTTGGGAAGAGGAAGTGGATGAATCAGAGGAGAAACCCAAGTGGCTGGCGCTTGCAAAGGTACTGACGACGAAGACCTTCAGGCAGGGTGCGTTGATCGCAGACATGAAGGCGGCTTGGAATCCGACACATGATGTGGTTTGGCGTAGAATCAACTCCAATCTGTTCTCGATACAGTTCAATTGTTTAGCGGATTGGAACAAGGCAATCCATCAAGGGCCGTGGGATTTCAAGAGCATGGCATTGATCATCGAGGAATACGATGGTTTCACTAATCCAGAAAGCGTTAAGCTAGACAAGATTGAAACTTGGTGCCAAATTCACAAGTTGCCTGATGGTGTTTTGAAGAATGAGCAGTTTGTGGAAAACATGGATAAGCGTATCGGGGAGGTGCTAGAGCTTCAGATAGTTCTACCGAGCAGTTTTGTAGGTGAGTTTATACGGGTCAGGGTCAAACTGAATGTAAACAAAAAACTGACCAGATTCGTAAGCTTCACCAAGTCTGGCAAGACTGAATTTTACCAAGTAAAGTTTGAAAAACTTCCAGTTTTCTGCTACATGTGTGGGATCCTAGGCCATTGGCATGAGGAGTGTGGTACAGGAGAGCATGCTGAGAAGGATTTGGAGTGGGGGCCTTTTATTATGGCGCCTAGGAGAGGACGTGGGGGCAGAGGAAGAGGCTCTGGACGCGGTTCCGGCAGAGGTGGACATGGCACTGACGAAGTTAACGGAACAAATAATCCTTTCGGTAGAGGAAGAGGTGCTGGCTTTGCTGGTCACGGACAAAGGCGCGGCCGTGGCAGAGATGGAATGGCACCAGCAGGAAATTGGGGATTTAATCAAGCTTATCAGGGGGATATGACGGAGGGAGAGAATGATATAAATAATGGTCAAGCTTTGATAAGCCAAGATGCAAGGGTGACAGATGTGCGAAGCTGGCGCTTTAATGCCCAAGACTTAGCTGCTGCAGTTATGGAGACCGGCGGAGTGTCTGAGCTTGGTGCAGAGAAAGAACAGCGAAAGGACGATCTTAATGCCCTTCGTAAAAGAGTTGCAGAGGACTCGGGCTCCCTTCCTGCAGGTTCTGCTGTAGCGGATATCATTGAAAAGAATAGCGGTGCAATTGTTCCTTTGGGAAATACTTCTGATATTATTGATCAGTTTGAGGCATCAGAAGAGG
Organism: Triticum aestivum; assembly: GCF_018294505.1. Lineage (NCBI taxonomy): Eukaryota > Viridiplantae > Streptophyta > Magnoliopsida > Poales > Poaceae > Triticum > Triticum aestivum. The sequence goes on along the minus strand of NC_057812.1, from coordinate 515,045,932 downwards.
AGCTACCGAATAATAACATAACTGGAACACCACAGAAAAATGTGAATAAAAAGAAGCTGAAAGGAGGAGATGGCATGGCAGTTGACAGTACAACAGCTTGTAGATCGGCGGCCTCCGTGGCGGAGGACCGCCGGGGGCAATGACTATCCTAAGTTGGAACTGCCGGGGGGTGGGGAACTCCCGGACAGTTCGAGACCTAGCGACTATGATCCAGTCGCATTCCCCTAGCTTGGTTTTCCTTTATGAAACTAGGCAAAGTAAGGATAAGATGAAAAGCTACCGAAATAGGTTTGGTCTGCGAGGTTTTGAAGGTGTTAGCAGTGATGGTAATAGCGGGGGGCTTGCTCTCTATTGGCATGAAAATTGGACAGTGGATATTAGGCTTGCAAATTCAAGATGCATTGATGCACACATCCAAGCTCCCGGAGAGACTAAATGGCACCTGGCATGCGTGTATGGAGAGCCTCGTGTTGAGAATAGACACTTAATGTGGTCCTTGATGGAAGATATAGCTACCCAGAACGTTCTTCCTTGGTTGGCTGTTGGAGATTTTAATGAAGCCTTGTGGGATTTTGAACATTTTTCCAACACGCCGCGTGCACCGGCCCAAATGCTTGCTTTTCGGGATTCACTTGAAGTGTGCGAGCTGACTGATTTGGGTTTTGTTGGAAGGCCATATACTTCTGATAATAAGAGGAGTGGTGCAGCAAATGTTAAAGTACGGTTAGATCGTGGAGATGCAAATCTGGATTGGAGGTACATGTTCCCTGCTGCCTCAATCCATCATCTTGTTTCACCCCGGTCGGATCATTGTCCATTGCTTGTCAAGTGCGAAGCTGATTCGGGCCCAAAACCTAAGAAAGTTAAGCACTATGAGATCATGTGGGAGAGGGATTCTGCCCTCACAGAAGTTATTGCAAACATGTGGAAAGATGCGGGCCAAAAACGTACACTTGGGGAGATTGGTCAAGCTTTGGGGAAGGTAATGACCTCGTTGCATCAATGGAGCAGAGCCAAAATTGGCAATGTAACTAGGGAGATTGAGAAGTCTCGTACGAGGCTAGAGGAGCTAATGAATATGAATGCGGACCGAGCCGAACTGAGAAAGGAGGAGGATAAAATGAATGAATTACTATACCGAGAAGAGATGATGTGGTTGCAAAGGTCTCGTATTGCTTGGTTAAAAGAAGGGGACCGAAATACAAAATTTTTCCATGCCAAAGCGATTTGGCGGGCGAGGAAAAACAGTATTAAAAAACTTGAAGATACAAATGGGGTTGTTCATTCTGGAGATGCAATGGGCCAGGCTGCTACTTCTTACTTTCAAAACATCTTCACTACCGACCCCTTGTGTCGGTGTACTAGAATAGGGGTACCCTAGTACCCCGAACTTGTGCACGGGCAGTTGCAGCACCCCGCGGCAAGGCTTGTCGGGCGAGCGCCAAGATCCTCCATGGTTCCCTTGGGGCCATTCAAGAACAAAATATTTAAGCTCAGGAGACAAGGCCCCGGCAAGAGGAGCTTGCCGGGAAGGCCAACCAAGGCACTCCAAGGAACTTGCCGCGACGCACCACGCGCTCCGGCAAGGCAACAAGGCCCCGGCAAGAGGAGCTTGCCGGGAAGACCAACCAAGGTACCTCGAGGCCCGGTGAGCGACGAGCCTCCGGACCCGACAAGATAACAGCAGCGGCAAGGCGCTTGTCGCGGCAGACGGCCACTCTGTGCCCATGCTCCAGCGCATCCACCAACGTGTCGCTCCGGGGGCCTCTCCAGGCACGCGTGGCGGGAGGCTGTGCAGCCAGCGGTGCGCAGTGGCATGCGAAGCTGACAAGATCGCCATCGTGGCGAACGGTGGCGCCCCTAACGGTCCTTTTCTGCACTGTTTGGGCGACTCAGACGGGCATTTAATGCCCTTGTCCCCTGCCGTCAGGGTTAGGTAGGGTGCACTATACAAATAACTGTACCAACCACCTCACTTTTTATATTTGTACCCTTCTCTGCGTTGCCACCTGTCGGTGACCCCTTTAGCGTATAAAAGGAGGCCCATGTGCAACGTAGAGGGGGTTGGGGTTCGGTTGGATTCATTCGTGACCCAGAAAACACTTAGCTCTCGCGAGCAAGAACATAATAGAACCAGAAAAGCAGCAGTAGGAGTGTTATCTCTTCGGAGAGCTCCGAAGCTGGGTAAACTGCTTGTGTGCTTCGCCTCGATCTGCTCTTCGTGCGATCTCCGCCCCTCGCCGAACCGAAAAGGGGCCTGTTCCGCCGGCCCATAGGTGTTCGTGGATCAGTTTCCCCGACATCTTTGGCGCGCCAGGTAGGGGGCGTCGAGATTGTGTGAACCTGATCCGGCGTTCACACAAGCTAGATCTTCATTCCCTTCATCAACATGCCACCGAAGAAGAAGACTTCGGCGGCAGCCGCTCCGTCCACGTCACTTCCACCACCGTTGGAGCAAACGGGTGGTGGAATGGACGCCGGCAGAAGAATGGACGTCGACGAGGAAGCTCATGATGCTGCCAGGTCCAAGAACAAGGCTGCACAAACCTCGGCGACTGTACATGTTCCACGCCACTCTCAGGAGGCGCAAGACCAACAGCGTCATGGCACTTGCAGTGCCATACGCATGATAGGCCAAGACCAAGCTGGTGGATCTCGGGGTGCTCAATACCAGCATGCACGCCAGCATGCTGGCACGAGCGGGGCACGGTCGCCTGGACGGGATACTGCTCCTTCTAACATAGTTAGAAGTCCGAGCACGTCCCGCTCCTCGCGCCGTCCGCCACTGCCACCCACCACTCCAGCAAAAGCTTTGGCGCGAGCTCAACTTCTCCTAGATTACCCTCCAACGTCGGACAAGATCGACGAATGGAGGGCCACCATTCAGAGTCTCATCGGCTACGCCAACGGCGACACTCCGCGGCGGCCGAGCGCGTCGCAGCCGCGGCAGGGTTGTCGGGCACGAGCCGGTGGCGACGAAACGGGTGGAGGTGCAACTACCATGCAATCACCACCCCGAAGGCCAAGATCGCCGACTCGCCGGATCCACCTCGACAGCGACTCCACCGCATCTTCGGATCCACGAGCTCGTCGCGATCAGCGCCAAGTTCTTCATGATCGACAACAAGAAGACGCTCGAACTTGCATCGAGCGCCAAAGAGAAGCGCGACGTCAATCCGACAAGCGTGCTGGGCCCTCTGTTGACATGCATGCGCCAGGGGAACCAGGCGATCTGCCGTACGCGGTAGGTTGCCCTGCGTTCACTCGTGAGCTGCGGCAAGTCCAGTGGCCCAGCACCAAGAACTTCAAGCCAGACGTACCGGAGAAGTACGACGGCAAGACGCATCCGTCGGAGTTCCTCGGCATTTACACCATTGCGGTGCAGGCTGCTGGGGGACGGGATGACAAGATCCTTGCCAACTACTTCCCGCTAGTACTCAAGCCCAACGTCAGGTCCTGGCTCATGCACTTGCCGGACAACTCCATATCCTCTTGGGCTGATCTGTGCCATCAGTTTGTCGGCGCCTTCACAGGCGGACACAAGCCTCATGGCCAGGAGAGTGATCTTCATATGCTCGCCCAGAAGAAAGGAGAGCCCCTGCGCAAGTACATTCAGAGATTCAGCAGTGTGCAACACAACATCCCAGACGTCCACCCTGTCGCGGTGATCAGCGCATTCCATCAGAATGTGCGAAACCGCAGGATGCGGGAGGAAATGGCGATGTGCAAGATCAGGGACGTCAATGAGTTATATGCACTGGCCGACAAGTGTGCACGTGCTGAGGAAGGGAGGAGACTCCCCGGAGAGAATGTAGGAGCGGGAGGATCTGACAGTGAAGATGCTGCCCCGGCAAGGAAAAACCGGCGGCGGAACAACAGAAGGAGGAAAGGCAAAGAGGTGCTAGTTGTTGAGCAGTCCGGCAATGGTGGTGGCGCCAAGGAAGCCAAAGCTGGTGACTCCGGCAAGGAGGTTGCCGCGGAGGTGGCAGTCGCCGACAAGCAGGACGGCACCAACAAGCAGTATTGCAAGATACACCGCACCAAGGGCCATGATCTTCAGAACTGTAAGAAAGTCGAGCAGCTTGTTGAGCAACAGAAAGCTGAATACGAGCGGCGCGACAAGGAGAAGGCCCAGGAGGGTGCTGGGGGATCCGGCAAGAAACGTCCCGGCCGAGGAGGACGCCGCGGCAAGGCCAAGCAGCGGCAAGGAGACAGACCCCCTCGCGGCCGTGACAAGGATGAAGATGACGACGACGATGAAGACATGGATGACGAGGAGACTGATGAGCAGGAGTTCCAGAAAGCCATAGAGGTCCTGTGCGTTGATGGTGGTGCTTCTCTGCACACCTCGCACCGCCAGCTCAAGCAGTGGGTCCGGGAAGTTAATGCAGCAGAACCACCCGTCGAGTCACGCAAGCCTCTAAAATGGTCTAGCACGCCTATCATCTTTGATATTGAGGACCACCCTGATCGCATAACTGCGGTCGGGTGCCTGCCGATGTTGGTTTCACCAACAATCCGCAACCTCAAGGTCACTAAGATGCTAGTTGACGGCGGGGCCGGCTTGAACCTGATCTCCTCCGCGGTGCTCCAGAAACTCCAGATCCCTGACAGCGAGCTCGAAGAGACCGGTACATTTCAAGGAATCAACCCGGGAAGAAGCAAGCCGAAGGGAAAGATCACGTTGCCGGTAACATTCGGCAGCGAGCTGAACTTCAGGACTGAGAGGGTCACATTTGATGTTGCTGACTTTCCATTACCTTATAATGGAATCCTTGGCCGTCCAGCACTCGCCAAGTTCATGACAGCCTCTCACTATGCGTACAACGTACTGAAAATGCCAGGCCCGATAAGTGTCATCTCTGTCCCTGGCGACAAGAAGGATGCTCTTATCTGTGCCAACAAGATCTACCGGGAAGCAGCAGCCGTAGCAGAACGCAAGACACTTGCCGCTGAAGCTCCCAGGGGGAAGAAGAAGACCAAGTCCGGCAAGAGTTCTGATGCCCACTCCGGCAAGCGCACCTCTTCGGAGTGCTGCGCTACCGTCGAGGATGCACCATCGAGCTCCACCGGCAAGTGTAAGAAGGCAATGACAGCTCCACCTTAAGCCAAGAAGGTGTCCGCCAAGGAGGACGGCGCTGGTGGTACCTTCACCATCAGCGCCACTCTTGACCCCAAATAGGAAAGCGCGCTCGTTGCTTTCCTGCGGGCGAATATCAATGTGTTTGCCTGGCAACCGTCTGATATCCCCGGTGTTCCCAGGAAAGTAATTGAGCACCACCTTGCCGTCTGTCCTCATGCGCGGCCCGTCAAGCAGAAAGTCAGGAAACAGGCAGTGGAGCGCCAAGAATTCATCGCAGAAGAAATCAAGAAGTTGGAAGCAGCAGGCCTTGTCAGAGGAGTGCTCCATCCCACGTGGTTGGCCAATCCTGTTGTCGTGCGCAAGGCTAACGAGAAATGGAGACTTTGTATTGACTTCACTGATGTTAATAAAGCTTGTCCCAAAGACCCATTTCCCTTGCCGCGTATTGACCAGATTGTTGACTCTACAGCCGGATGTGATTTGCTTTCATTTCTTGATGCATACTCAGGATACCATCAGATCTTCATGGCAGAAGAAGATGAAGAGAAAACCGCATTTATCACCCCGTGTGGCACGTACTGCTACGTACGGATGCCTTTCGGTTTGAAGAATGCTGGTTCAACATTTGCAAGGGTAGTCCACCACGCTTCTGAGCCGCAGATGCACAGAAATATGGAAGCCTACATGGATGACATAGTGGTCAAAAGTAAGAACAGGGCGACCCTGATTCAAGATTTAGAAGAGACATTTGCAAATATGCGCAAGATCAACCTCAAGCTTAACCCCGAGAAGTGCGTGTTTGGAGTTCCTTCCGGCAAACTTCTCGGATTCTTCGTGTCTCAGCGGGGAATTGAAGCCAATCCCGACAAGATCAAGGCCATTGAGCAGATCGAAGCACCAAAGCGCGTCAAGGATGTACGAAGGCTTACCGGTTGCGTGGCTGCTCTCAGCAGGTTTATCTCTAGATCTGCTGAGCGCGCCCTGCCGTTTTTCAAAATTTTGAAAAAGGCAGGTCCAATGAAATGGACTCCGGAGGCGGAGGCTGCGCTGCAGGACTTGAAGAGATACCTGTCCTCCACTCCAATACTTGTCGCACCTAAGCCGCAAGAGAAGTTGTTGCTGTATATAGCGGCAACCAATCAAGTGGTTAGTGTTGTGTTAGTGGTGGAGAGGGAGGCAGATGATGAGCCAGCAACCACGGCAGATACATCCAGCGACAAGCAGGGGGCTTCGCCGACAAGCTCTGGTCCCGACAAAGATGGATCTGCGCAGGAGCATGATAAGATGCAGAAGAGAATGGTGCAGCGTCCAGTTTACTTTGTCAGTTCCCTTCTACAGGGGGCTAGATCAAGGTACTCTGGTGTGCAGAAGTTGCTTTTCGGCCTCCTCATGGCCTCAAGAAAGCTGCGCCATTACTTCCAAGCACATGAGATCACAGTCGTCACTCGCTTTCCGCTGAAGAGGATACTACAAAATCCAGAAGCAACATGCAGGATTGTCGAGTGGGCGCTGGAACTGTCAAGCTTTGGCCTCAAGTTTGAGAGCACTTCAACTATCCAAAGCAGAGCATTGGCAGAGTTCATAGCAGAATGGACGCCAACCCCAGATGAAGAAATTCCAGAAACGAGCATCCCCGTCAAAGAGGCAAGCAGAGAGTGGCTGATGTACTTTGATGGTGCTTTCTCGCTGCAAGGCGCCGGTGCGGGCGTGCTGCTTGTCGCGCCCACCAGAGAGCACCTCAAGTACGTAGTCCAGATGCACTTTCCAAGGAGCAAGCAACCAACAATACTGCAGAGTATGAAGGATTACTTACCGGTCTCAGAATCGCAGCAGACCTTGGGATCAAGAAGCTCATTGTCAGGGGTGACTCACAGCTTGTCGTCTGCCAAGTGAACAAGAACTACCAGAGTCCATTGATGGAAGCATATGTTGATGAAGTGAGGAAGCTAGAAGAGCACTTTGACGGCCTACAGATGGAGCATATCCCAAGAGCTCAGAATGTCATTGCTGATGGCCTGTCAAAGTGCGCCGCGCTAAAGTTACCTGTGGAACCAGGGATCTTTATGCTCAAGTTGACTCAACCATCCGTAACACCATCAACTGGACAAAGCAAGAAGAGGAAGTTGGTTTCTGGTGACTACTTCCCGGCAGAGCTCCCCGAAGCCGCTGCCAAGAAAGTCCCCAAGATCAACAGCAAGGATGCTGAGGGGCAGTCTGCTCCGGCGAGCCTTATGGTTTGTTCCGTTGAAGCAGACGCTCCCGACAAGTTTTGCTCTGGCAAGCTTGCCGGGGAACATCAAGCTCCGGCAGGGCCGCAAGTCCTTGCCGTGGAAGCGGATGTTCCCGCAGCAGCAGATGTGCCTTTAGTCCTTGTTGTCGAGCCACAAGCTCCAGCATGGGCACAGCAGATTGTCCATTTCCTTCAGACAGGAGAACTTCCCGAAGAGCAAGAAGAAGCGAAAAAAGTAGCCCAGCAGTCAAGTATGTACCAGTTTGTCGATAGCATACTATACAGAAGAAGACTCAACGGTGTGAAATTGAAGTGTATTTGCCGGGAAGATGGACAAAAACTGTTGGCAGAGATACATGGAGGCATATGTGGCCACCACATTGGCGCAAGAGCACTTGCCGGCAAAGCTTTCCGGCAAGGTTTCTTTTGGCCGACAGCCCTCCAGGATGCAACTGCACAAGTAACCAAGTGTGAAGCGTTCCAGTTCCACTCCAAACAGATACACCAGCCAGCTCAAGCTCTCCAGACGATCCCTTTATCCTGGCCATTTTCGGTCTGGGGGCTCGATATCCTCGGCCCTTTCCCCCGAGCTGTCGGGGGCTTTGAGTACTTGTACGTCGCAATCGACAAGTTCACAAAGTGGCCGGAAGTGCAGCCAGTGAGGAAGGTGACAGCACAGTCAGCAGTCAAGTTCTTCAGGTCAATTGTTTGCCGTTTCGGGATCCCTAACAGGATCATCACCGATAACGACACGCAATTCACAAGCCGCACCTTCATGCAGTACGTCCAAGACCTTGGCGCCAAGGTCTGCTTCGCTTCTGTTGCTCATCCGAGAAGCAACGGTCAAGCAGAGAGGGCAAATGCTGAAGTGCTGCGCGGGCTCAAGACCAGAACTTTCGACAGGCTGCGCAAGTGCGGAAGAAACTGGATCGAGGAGCTGCCGGTGGTTCTTTGGTCGATCAGAACGATGCCAAATCGAGCCACTGGCCAGACGCCTTTCGCTCTAGTCTATGGAGCAGAGGCAGTTCTCCCCATGGAACTTGTATACGGATCGCCTCGAGTGCTCGCTTATGATGAGCTTGAGCAAGAACAGCTGCGACAAGACGACGCGCTGCTCCTTGAGGAAGATCGTCTTCAGGCTGTTGTACGAGCTGCTCGATACCAGCAAGCTTTGCGCCGCTACCATAGCCGCAAAGTTAAAGCTAGAAGCTTCGAGGAAGGCGACCTTATTCTTCGGCGAGTTCAGTCCGCCAAGAATTCCAACAAGTTGACGCCGAAGTGGGAAGGCCCTTATTGGGTGAAACGAGTCACAAGGCCCGGCGCTGTCCGCCTTGAGACTGAAGATGGCATTCCAGTGAGCAACTCCTGGAATATAGAACATCTTCGTAAGTTTTTCCCGTAGGGCGCGGTTGCCGGAACCCGTTCCGGCAACCACCTTTTGTACAAGTCTTGCCGCTGTTGCATGTAATCCTTTGTACAAAGCCGGGCGCAGATCCCGTGCATAAATAGAACCCCATGTGCTCCGCACAACTTGTCCATTTCATGCATTAGTTTCTTTCTTGCATGTGTTATCTGATACTTTGTGCAGCACCTACATCCGGTAAGCAATAACGAGCCGAAGGGCTCCATATCATTATTTTCTCTTCTTTCTTCTTTTTCAACAAAGGAAAAGAAGGTTCCCTCGCACACAAGTTTGCCGGGGGGAAGGAGAAGATTGTGGTATGGACCAGGCGTCGTTCAAGCAAAGTTTTGCCTTGCCGGGAAGCAAAACGACAGAAAAGCTAAGTTGCCAAAGTTTGAGCAATCAGTTTATAAATTTTTGAGTTATTTTCCTCGAACGACCCTGCTTTGTATGAAAAACCTGTGCGCGGAGGAACCAACTCGTGGCTAGTTGCGCCCTTACTTTGTTTCGAGTCCGCTCAACAACTTAAGTGTGCTACATCTAGTCGCGACAAGGTTTCTTGTCAGAAGCAGCGCCGCCAGCAGGCTGCTGAAGTTCCGCACTCAGCGCTCGCGGCTCGGGTGCCTGCGCCGACAAGTTCCCTAGAAGCGTAGGGTAAAAACATACAAAGGAAGGAATCTAGTAGAGGAAATAACATAGCAATTGATAACAGAAATAAAGTTATATTACAAGATAACTTGTCGCAGCTCTAACAGACTGTTTTCATAACATGATTAGCAGCGACAAGGGAAAAGAAGAAATGGGCGGCCTAGTCTACGCGTCCGCCCTCGACCCTCTTGATCCCGCTCACCTTGTCCACAATGGGTGCGACAAGGGCCTTGAGTGCGTCCCGATGGGCGTCTGGCGGCAAGGACTTGAGGACGTTGGTGAAGCTGAGGCCTGGATTGCGGAAGGCCACCTTCATCAGCACCTTCTGGAGAACCCCGGCACAGATTTTGCGCGACTCGTCGGCCAGCTGCTTTGGGATCCTTTCCCGGAGCCGCTGGAGTGCCGTCGCCACGCCCTTGAAGAACAGGCTGAGCTTGGCGCTGGGTTGGAGATTCTCGTCGGAGGGATACCCAAAGTCCTCCATCCCCAGCTGCGCCAGCTCCTCGTTGATGACTACGGCAATATTCACCAGACCCTCGGTCCAGTGCTCCACAGTGTCTCTGAACGAGTTCTGGGTAACTGTGATGCTCTCCAGCAGCGCCTTGTCAGCTTTGACCTTCTCCGACAAGGTTTTCTCCCACTCCTTGGCGGCCTCCAGCGTCTGCATCAGCGTGGCCAGCTTCAACTCCAGGTCCGCATTTGAATCCTTGGCGGCGCTGAGCTCCTTGCCCCTCTCAGCGAGAAGACCTTGTAGCTCACCGTGGGCGGCAGCATCCTTCTCACGCTCACGCTTGAGCGCGGCAAGCTCCTCGCCGCTCTTCCCGATATTGGCCTCCAGCTGCGCCACCTTCTCCTCCAGCTCTTTCTTGGCGGCCTCTGCGATCGCGGCACCGTCCTTCGCTTCCTTGAGCGCCCCGCCAAGTGCTTGCTCGCGCTCGGCGAGCTCCTCCTCGTAGCTGTCGAGGTTGGCCTTCTGCTGCACCAATTCTCCTTCTCGTGCGGACTGCTTCTCGGCGGCCAGCCTTTGCTCCTCCTCAGCTTTGGCCTTCTCGAGAAGGAAGGCCGTGCGCTCCTCGTCGAATCGCTCCCGCTCCTGTGCCAGGGACCGGAGAGCCTCTTGATTGTGACCCCGGAGCTCCTCCGTGCGCTTCTCCATGTCAACTCCCGCCTTCATGACAAGCGCTTCCCGGGAAGCCAGCTTGGCTTGCCGCGCGCGGTAGAGTGACAGCAGCTGCTCCTCCTCAGGCTCGCCACTGCTGCTGCTGGGCGCGTCGACCAACGACAGTCTAGCAGAGGCGAGCACCTCCCCATCAAAAGTTTCCCCCTCGACCGGCGCCCTGGAGCTCGACGCCCAGGGTAGCTTGATGAAGATATCATCGCCGGCCTTCAAGTATGCGCCGGGCTCGGGCTCCTCGGAGCCCGGCCCTGCAGCAGCGGCAGAAGGATCGCCGGTCGGTGCAGCGCCTGGCGCTCCTGCGGCCCCAGGGTCGTTAGTGCGATCGCCCGAACCCTCGCCGGCTTCTGCGGTGGCAACCTTGGCGGCCTCCTCGCCGGCGGTCTCATCAGCACCGGCCCCTTCCTCGCCAGCGCCCTCTGTATCCATTTTCTCAGCCGCAGATGGGTCTGAAGAACGAAGAAGGGAGAAAAATCAATCAAAATCCAAGAGAAGAAAATCAGAAGAAGAAGAACCCAAGGGAAAGTTTTTGGACAAGTGAATTACCTGTGCCAAGATCTGCAGTTGCGGTCTCAGCCCCCGCAGGATCGACGGTGCTGCCCCTTGCCGGAGAGTTCTCCCTTGCCGGAGAGCGCTCCCTTACCGGGAACCCCTCCCTTGGCGGTGTAGTCGAAGCAGATGGCGCTTCGGGACCAGTTTCCGGGCGCTCCTGATGTGGCTGCTCTGCTCCTACGCAAATCAATAAACAAGATATCAACAAAGGAAAAAGCACTCATGCGCGCCCGACAGCAGAAAGCTAACTATGAACTTACGCTGAGGGCTGCACTGGGGGCTGCTTTGAGGAGTGATTGCCGGGTCCGTCAAGGTGGTCTCAGACCCACCCCCTACTGACACGGTGGGGTCATCTTCGATGACGATCACCACGGCCTTGGCCCTCTTTGCCGCTCTCTAGGCCAGCGTCCTGAAAAGAAAGGAGTCCAGATTGAAGCAAGTCAGATACAAGATAAAAACAGCAAGATTGAAGAACTACAAGAGCACCAAAGAAACTTACTCTTCTTCCTCCTCGTCGGAGCTGAGCGCGGAAAGATCAAAGTCTGGCTCCCCTCTGGTGCGGCGAGGCGGAGGAGTAGGATCCCTTGCCCGCTTGGCGGGGGCGATGGCGGTGGCCCGGGAAGATCCCGCTCCAGTTACCGCTGCTGCGTGAGGCGCTCCCGCGGCAACATTGCTTGCCGCGGTAGAGCGTGTCGCATGGCTCGGCGGCTGTTGACCCGGCTGCTGCCCCGCTACATCCGCGGCCTTGCGAAGACGCCTCCTTGGCGGGGCCGGGGGCTCCGCCTGCGGCAAGCTTTCTGAAGGCTCGGGCTCTTCCTCGCCGGCCTCGCTCGGCTCAGCTTCAGAACCGGCAGGCTCTTCCTCGCCAATGAACTCCACGCGCTCGACGAGGTTTGCCGCCTCTGCAGCCTCCGCCTCCTCCATAGTGAACCCGAACACGCCCGCGGCAGCTGCGGCCGCAACCTCTTCCGCCCTAGTGGCGATGTGCTGCAGCTCCTCGTCGGTGGTGTCACAGGTGAGGCTCTTCTGCTCGTCAGCGTGGACCGGCACTTCTTCCAAGTTGTCGAAGAACGCTTGCACGACGTCATCCGCAGGCTCTTGCCAAGTTGGAACGATTCCGTGTGAATCGCACAACGGCATCATGGCGCGGATCCGGTCAAGCGAAGAATTGTTGCACAATGGAACGACGCCCCTCGGCAGCGTGAATGGGTGCTGGGGGTCGCGTTTGAACAACTTCAGGAGCATTGCATCCAGCTCCAAGACGGTGAAGTTGTAGTTGAGGCCTGGCCGCAGCCTCATGATGTCCGCCGAGTTCTTGAATTCCTAGGCAGGCCTCCCCCTCTCCTGCAGGGGGGCGATGCAGCGGCGGAGGAAATCTGCGCCTACAGCGCCTACAGTGAGCCCGGCAATCCTGAGGCGAAGGATCCTAGTAATGGCGATCTTCAGCCTCTCGTCTTCCGGGGCCACGTTGCTCCAGTCATTGCCGCGCACTATTGGAGCTTGGCGCACGGCGGTGAAGGGCTGCGGATTCTCCTCGACGATTCAGCACCACTCCGCTCTCCACTCATCCCACTTGCTGCGGAGCTCACCCTCCAAGTACGCCTCCTTCTTGCCGACTCTCGAGATCCAGGCGATCCCTCCGGCAAGCGGCTCTCCTCTCTCTACCCGAGGTATGAAGAAGTGGCGGAAAAGGGCAACACTGGGGTGGACTCCGACAAAGTTTTCGCACAAATGTGCGAAAACTGCCATGGTCAGAACGGCGTTGGGGGTGAAATCAAGGAGGCGGAAGCCGTATGTGTTCATGATATCGCAGAAGAATTCCGAGAAGGGCGGGCAGAGCCCGCAATAGAAGAACAGCGCGAAGAAGGGGTAACCATTTGGAGCCATCTCCGAAGCAGCGGCCGGGAGTACCCTCGTGCGCGGATGCGCCCACATCTCCATCGTCCAAAAGAGGTAGAAGTACTCCCTCAGCTCCTGCATGCTGAGCTGGGGGGAGAAGATCGCCCGCTCCTTCCGCAGCGCCGCGAGCCGCTGCGCCTTGGCCGACTTCACGCCCTTTCCCTTGTCGGCTTTCGGAGCCATGGCGGAGGTGGTGGGGGAGGTCGATGGCGTTGGTGATGCTGGTGGCAATAGGGGGGGCGGAGCGCTGCTGTCTCGGCTTCGAGAAGAAGGGGGGGAGCGGCGGAGGTTTGTGAAGATGGAGTAGTAGCAAGCAGCGAGGGGGAACGAACTGCCCCTGTTTCCTCTGCTTATAAAGAGGGACGGGGCGGACGTTTCGCCCTTCCGAATAAAGAACCACCCACGATCTCTCCCACGACGCCGCATTCAACGCGTGCCGTTAGGGGAGAGCGCGGTGGATACGGAGCGAGATTCGGCGTGGCCCATTCCGCGTGTGCCCGTGCCCTGTCTTGGGCCTGGCCCAACAGCGCTCGGCACCGTGTCTGGCCCAGGTCCGGGGGCTCCTGTCGGTGTACTAGAATAGGGGTACCCTAGTACCCCGAACTTGTGCACGGGCAGTTGCAGCACCCCGCGGCAAGGCTTGCCGGGCGAGCGCCAAGATCCTCCATGGTTCCCTTGGGGCCATTCAAGAACAAAGTATTTAAGCTCAGGAGACAAGGCCCCGGCAAGAGGAGCTTGCCGGGAAGGCCAACCAAGGCACTCCAAGGAACTTGCCGCGACGCGCCACGCGCTCCGGCAAGGCAACAAGGCCCCGGTAAGAGGAGCTTGCCGGGAAGACCAACCAAGGTACCTCGAGGCCCGGTGAGCGACGAGCCTCCGGACCCGACAAGATAACAGCAGCGGCAAGGCGCTTGTCGCGGTAGACGGCCACTCTGTGCCCACGCTCCAGCGCATCCACCAACGTGTTGCTCCGGGGGCCTCTCCAGGCGCGCGTGGCGGGAGGCTGTGCAGCCAGCGGTGCGCAGTGGCATGCGAAGCTGACAAGATCGCCATCGTGGCGAACGGTGGCGCCCCTAACGATCCTTTTCTGCACTGTTTGGGCGACTCAGACGGGCATTTAATGCCCTTGTCCCCTGCCGTCAGGGTTAGGTAGGGTGCACTGTACAAATAACTGTACCCATCACCTCACTTTTTACATTTATACCCTTCTCTGCGTTGCCACCTGTCGGTGACCCCTTTAGCGTATAAAAGGAGGCCCATGCGCAACGTAGAGGGGGTTGGGGTTCGGTTGGATTCATTCGTGACCCAGAAAACACTTAGCTCTCGCGAGCAAGAACATAATAGAACCAGACAAGCAGCAGTAGGAGTGTTATCTCTCCGGAGAGCTCTGAAGCTAGGTAAACTGCTCGTGTGCTTCGCCTCGATCTGCTCTTCATGCGATCTCCGCCCCCCGCCGAACCGAAAAGGGGCCCGGTCCGCCGGCCCCATAGGTGTTCGTGAATCAGTTTTCCCGACACCTTGCTTGATCTATCTCCTATTGTACAGCTCATGCAAACACATGTTAATGATGAAATTAATGAGTCTTTATGTGCTGAGTTTACTGAACAGGAGATAGCGGATGCTGTTTTCCAAATTAGATCGCTAAAGGCCCCGGGATTGGATGGATTTCCTACTCAATTCTTCCAAAGAAACTGGTCCACGGTGCATGCAGATGTTATAGTAGCAGTTAAGGAATTCTTTAACTCAGGTATCATGCCAGATTCTGTTAATGATACAATCATTGTTCTGATTCCGAAAATTCTGAACCCGGTTAAATTAACTAATTTTCTCCCTATTAGCCTTTGTAATGTTATCTATAAAGTTGTTGCTAAGTGCCTGGTGAATAGACTGAGACCTCTACTCGATGATATTATTTCTCCTACTCAGAGTGCATTTATTCCGGGTAGAATGATCATGGATAACTCCTTAATTGCATTTGAGTGCATCCATTATATCAAGCAAGAGAAGGACCCAGAAAAAAGTTTCTGTGCTTACAAGCTTGACCTTTCCAAGGCTTATGATAGGGTTGATTGGAATTACCTTAGGCAAACGATGGAAAAGATTGGTTTCACTCACAAATGGGTTGACTGGATAATGACATGTGTCACCACTGTGAGATATTCTGTAAAATTAAATGGAACAATCTTGGATTCATTTGCACCGTCGCGTGGGCTACGGCAAGGTGATCCTCTATCTCGGTACCTATTCCTGTTTGTTGCAGACGGCCTGTCTGCTCTTTTTGACAGTGCAACCAGACTAGGGAATGTTTCTCCTGTGAAGATATGTCGTAGCGCCCCGGGAATCTCTCATTTATTGTTTGCTGATGATACACTGCTATTCTTTGAAGCAAAACAATCTCAGGCAATGCATGTCAAGAGTATTTTGAATGCTTATACTGCTGCTACTGGACAATTACTCAACCCTGCAAAATGCTCCATCCTTTTTGGGGAATATTGTCCCATTATTCAGCGGCATGAAGTCAGAGCCATGCTCCAAGCTGATACCATAAATTTTGAAGAGAGTTACCTTGGTTTACCGACTCCTGATGGTCGCATGACAAAAGGTAAATTCCAAAATCTACAAGTTAAGCTGACAAAGAGAATGTTGCTTTGGGGATGCCCCTCACAAGGTGGTAAAGAAGTTCTTATAAAGTCCATTGCTCAGTCCATTCCAACTTATATCATGAGTATCTTTAAATTGCCTCTAGGACTTTGTGATGAACTAAATCAGATGATCCGCAACTATTGGTGGGGCTCAGAAAAAGGGAAAAGGAAAACCCATTGGAAATCTTGGGAGGAGATTACTAAACCGAAGTGTATGGGTGGTATTGGTTTTCGGGATTTCAGGTTGTTTAACCAAGCCTTACTTGCGCGGCAAGCTTGGCGTCTCCTGACAATCCCGGACAGTCTTTGTGCACGTGTCCTACGTGCCAAATACTACCCTAATGGTAGGCTTGAGGACACTGTTTTTGCTGGTAACCCGTCATCATCATGGGAAGGAGTAGCTCATGGTCTTGAGCTTTTGAAAAAAGGGCTAATATGGAGGATTGGAAATGGCACCCAAGTGCGAATATGGAGAGATAGATGGATCCCTCGAAAACCCTCCTTCCAAATAATCTCTGCCAAGGGGCGTTGCAGGTTGAAGTGGGTGTCCGAACTCTTGGATATCAATGGCAACTGGGACGTTGCTGCAGTCCGTCAATGGTTTCCGCTTGATGCTGATGTAATCTTGAAGATCAAGAATTCCGTGCGCAACGAGGACGATTTTATTGCTTGGGCTGGAGAGAAGACGGGCATCTTCTCGGTTCATAGCGTATATAGGATTGCCTTTGAAGAAATGAACCAGCCGAATCAATCTTCTTCCAGTAACTCTCCTGATGGAGAACGAAGAGCTTGGTCAGCTATTTGGTCTTGTAATGCTCCACCAAAGACCCGCATTTTTGCTTGGCGTGCTGCAAACAACTCACTTCCGACTTGGGATCTGAAGCATGCTAGGAAGCTGGAGGTTGTGGATTTATGTCCAGTTTGTGGCACTGAAAAAGAAGACACGTTTCATGCTTTGTGTCGATGTCCCAATGCCAGGAATCTTTGGCTTGCAATGGCTGATATTTGGCCTATCCCCGATCTTAAAGACATGATGAACACAGGCCCGGAATGGCTTCTCCATGCCATGTGCAAATTGCCTGATGAGCAGCGCCTGCACCTGGTTATGCTCTTATGGAGAATTTGGTACGTTCGAAATGAGGTAGTACATGATAAACCAGCACCGCCAGTTCAGATTTCTGTACGCTTTCTTAGAAGCTATGTTCAGTCCATTTTGACAATCACCAAAGAGCCAGAGATAGACCCCTTGAAGGGGAAATCTGCTATGCTAGATTGTTCTTTTTCTGTTGCACCTGCGGCTACGTCTGAACTGGTAATTCCACCAGCTGTGTGGCTGAGCCCTGAAGAAGGACGATTGAAACTCAATACAGATGGCTCCTTTGTTTCAGCGGACGGTACTGCTGGCAGCGGCATGATCTTGCGTGATCACAACGGTAATATAGTCCTCAGTGCTTGTCGTCATCTGTATCATTGCCTCAATGCTTTAGAGTCTGAACTTGCAGCCATCAGAGAGGGTCTGTCACTTGCTTTACAATGGAGCGAGCTACCTATAGACATTGAGTCTGATTGCTTGGAGGCTATCAATCTGTTGAAGAAGGGAGAAATGGATAGATCTGCGAACAGTTTCATGGTTCATGAAATCAAAATACTCATGGATCAACGAAATTCTTGTATTACTCACATTTATCATAGTCAAAACACTGTAAGCCATTTGTTGGCATCTTTTGATAGAACTACGGGTCGTACCATGGTGTGGCTCGGATCTGGACCTGATGAGGTCGTCAAACTGTGTAATTCTGCTAGTAGCCCGGCTACGTGAGTAATACAAGTAATTTCCCGCAAAAAAAAACTGCTCGATCATTTTTTTCAGGGTTGTTTTATGTAAGTTTTATATTTCTTTGGCTTGACCTTTTTTCTATCTGTATTCCGTGCCTTCCATTCTTACAACAATCAACGAGAAGCCCCTCAAAAAAAGAAGCACAATCAATCAGAAGACTCATGTACCAAAGAGACAAAATTACTCGGTGCATCGCTCTGCATCTTGTGCCTGCGAAACAAAATTACTCACTCTTATTGAAGTTCTGTTTTAGGCCGGAGAGTTGCTCAAATGTAGGAGCACAACTTATCGTTTTGAGCCTTCTTCGGATCATGTTTTTCTTTTTTTTTGAACACAGTACAGAAGCAAGCACTCATGTACACGCACATTCACAATGGATAAGCCATACTCGCAAAAAAAAAGGGATATTGTACAATGGATAAGCCCTCACCACATCACCATTTTGGCAGCATCAATAAAAATGGCGAACATAGCTAACACGATTTTCCCTAGAACAGAAGAAAGGGATTCGCGATGTTCACGCCGTATCCTAAAACAAAAAATACAAGAAACGAAAGAGCGGCTGTAACAAGGACACCACCAGCAGCAAAGTCCAAAAATATTTAGCAGCCTCAATCACAATCCAGCTAGCGACCCAACTGAAACCTATTATATGAAGTACGTACGCATGAGTGCGACGCACATTCGCATTCATGCCAGTTTCCTTCCTCCTACAACCCCCACGTCGACGCCCACACCTCCAATGATTCCTTGATTGATTCACAACATCCCTGTCCTAGAAATCTCTCTGCACAAAGCGGTCGGGGTCAGAGGTTTTTGGCCGCAGCCATGTCGTCCCCGGCGGCATCGCCTGGCACTTCCGACGACGCTGCAGACGCGCCCGGCATCACCAGCTCCAACCTGACGCTGCTGTACATCATCATCGCTGTCGTCGTCGGCGTCGTGCTGTACCTGGCCGTCCGCTACGGTAGGTCGCTCCTGTCCGAGTGGCGCGAGCTCAACGGCGCCGGCCACGGCCCGCCTCCCGCATTCCACCTCGGGCTGAGCTCTGAGGACATCGCCGCGCTCCCCACCTTCACCTACAGAGCGCGAGCGACGCCGACGCCGTCGCCCCAGGGCAGCTGGGGCGGCTGCACGAGCGGCGGCGGTAAGAGGAGGAGCGGCAGCAAGGGGAGGGCGACGCCGGTGGAGTGCGTGGTGTGCCTGCAGGAGCTGGAGGACGGCGACGTGGTGCGCGTGCTGCCGGCGTGCAGGCACTTCTTCCACGGCAGCTGCATCGACACCTGGCTGCGCGCGCACTCGTCTTGCCCGGTGTGCCGCGCGGAGCCGGAGAGCGCGCGGCCGGGCGAGACGGCTCTGTCGCCGCCGCTGCCGCAGCTGCGTCGGTGCGGCGCCTCACCGGAGCGGCCTACGGCCTCGAGGATCCTGGCGGACATCTTGGCGCGGTCGCCGTTGAGGATCGGCGGCTCGACGAGCGAATCGAAGGAGAGGATCATTTCCACGTCGCCGTCGCCGGCGCCAACGGCGCGTGATTACACCATGTCAAGATCTCCGTCGCGGACGCCACTGACGCATGGTATGGTGGACGAACGCGAACGGGGTTCACTGTCGCAGTCGCCCCAGACGCTGGAGGTTGTGGTGGTTCGCTCGAAATCGCCGTCTCCGATGAGGTTCGGCCGTCAGTCGACGACGACGTGCCTGGGCGTGCTGGAGCGCACAGATGCGAGCATGTCGGCATCGCCGTCCCCGCCGGCGACATATGCAGAGGACGCTGGCGAGTCGTCGTCCAAATTGACCCATTAAGTGGGTGCAGCCGTGCAGGAACAAAGTCAATCAATTCAGTTGCACAGTGCGCAGTAAACAGAAGCAGCAATGGCGCTGAGACCATTGCTTCTTGCTCCATTTTGGCGGCTGCCATACAACTCTTTTTTTTGGCGGCTGCCATCCAACTCTTTAGTGATGCATTTTGTGTCACTTCAAAGAATGTAAATATTCAGTGTTGAGTATGTTTGAGTTTGACAACAAGAAAATGACCAAGGTGCATGCCCATAAACCTTTCTTTATCCCCAGTTTCTTCTTAGCTTTTTTTTTGAGTTGGAGTTTCTTCTTAACCCTAGATATTGAGGCGTAGTATACACAACAAGAGGGGCAGGAGCATAAACGATAATCCCACATTTTGCTTTTATTTGTTGCATTTGCATTTCCTCACGTTGGAAGCAATTTTAGTTGACATCTTCGAAAGAAAGATACGTGCTTGCACTTTTGTAGTAGAGTACTACTATTAACAAAGGAGCTTTGCACCTGTCTTTACGAGATTTTGCTGCTTTAGCTTTCAGACGCAGTTGCAACTGATATCTCAACCCATCATCCTTTTGAAATTTTCTTTGGAAAGAAATCTTCTTGCATTACAACCTTATTGTAGTAATTTATTTAAGAAGAAAAGCGTTGTTCGAATAAACTTTAGCCCATTTGTTCAAAAGTCACCCGATTCGTCTTTTGAGAGCGCACCGTGGTTCATTTTCTGAAACTTTTTTAAGCACGACGCGTAGCAAGTAGCAACAGCGCGGAGCTGCGTCCAAAGTCTTGCTTTAAAAAGGTCCCTACTGTCCTCGCTGGAAAAGCGGCAGGCTAGCCGCCGGCCAACTGGTTTATCCCCCAGAGCACGTTACATGTGAGTATGCGTGCGTGTGGCAGAATGTCTCCAGTCCGGAGCACATCCAGCTCCATGCCTTTTGCATGCGGGGCTCACATTATCAGCAAGTTCCCATGAGTGGGGTTACCACTTGAGTGTGACTATGTTGACCAGTTAGGTGCCAGGATACTTATAAATGTTGTTTGTTTTATCTACCAGATGAAAGATTAAAGTTTGGCTTCGAACCAAGATCTTTATGTGGTACTCCCTCCTTTTTATTTACTCCGCATATTAGAGTTGACTGAAGTCAAACTTCATAAAATTTGACCAAATACATAGAAAATAATATAAACATTTACCATAACAAATTTATACTATATGAAAGTACATTCAATAATAAATCTAATGATGTTAATTTGTTATCGTATATGTTAATATTTTTGTTTATAAAATTGATCAAAGTTTATAAAGCTTGACCTTGACCAAAGCTAATACGCGAACTAAATAAAAATGGAGGGAGTACAACCCCCATCTAAAACGTATAAAGGGTAGTATCAACATTTCACATATTGTATCAGATATTTTTTGTATGTACGATGAGTTGTCCGCCGAGACATATACGCCGTATGTTTGTTCATTTGGAGAGCCCAACTCTGTGCTAACAGACGCCTCCACGCGTCCTGGGCTCGGCCCACTAATATTTTCTTTAACATTCAAAAATAGGGGAGCAATTAGTTAACGAGCGCTTTTTCAGGAGCCTCGCAACGATCAGCGCAACTTGACGCGCTCTCAGCCATTTGCCACGTGTCGCGTTCTGGACGCTCCCTTCGGATTTTACTTTTTTTATTTTTCCGCACGTGTTTTCGGCTTTTTAAACGGATTTTTTCAGTTTTTTTCGACGTTTTGGTTTTCCCCCGGTCTTTTTAACTTTTCGATCAAAAAAAGTTCAAAAAAAAATTTGCGCGAAAAAACGCGTTTTCTTTTTTTTCCCTTTCGTGAAAGTCACGGTTTTTCTTCCGCGAGAGGCATGGTTATGCTTTAGCAAGAGTCACGGCCATGCCTTTCGGAAACGAAAAAAACGTGTTTTCTATTTTTTTTTCTTTCGCGAGAGTCACGGTTTTGCTTTCGCGAGAGGCATGGTTGTACTTTCGCGAGAGTCACGGCCGTGCCTCTCGGAAGGGGAAAAACAAAACGCGTTTTTTGTTTTTTTCTTTCAGGAGAGTCACGGTTTTGCTTCCGCGAGAGGCACGGTTGTGCTTTCGCGAAAGTCACGGCCGTGCCTCTCGGAAAAAAAATACACGTTTTCTGTTTTTTTTTCTTTCGCGAGATTCACGGTTTTGCTTTCGTGAGAGGCACGGTAGTGCTTTCGCGAGAGTCACGGCCGTGCCTTTCGTAAACGGAAAAAAAATGCGTTTTCTGTTTTTTTCCTTCCACGAGAGTCACCGTTTTGCTTCCCCGAGAGGCACGGTTGTGATTTCGCGAGAGGCACTGACGTGCCTCTTTCGGAAAGGGAAAAAACCATGCTCCTGGTCCGGTTTTTTCACCCGGTTTTTTTCGTCTGGTTTTTCGTGAAAAAAAAGTTCGTCAAAATCTATCAACATGGGATCTAGTTTTGAAGATCTCGATGCGAGGAATCCAACGGTGAAAACAGTTCGAGATTTGGACGCACGGTTTAAGAGATAAAACGTTTTGAATAAACGGATCTACGAAAAAAGGATCATTTCATGCATGTCAATAAACAGACCATATTCAATGGAGAGTGTTCGGGTAGGCGAGAAGAGTCCGTTTGAGACCATTTTTTCGGCATCCATCACATGACCGAAATTTATTCCATGAGCTTATATGGCCAATTCAAGGCACCATCCCAAGTTGTTTGAGTTTTCGAAAAACATCATTTTCTGGAGTTTTCTTGGTGAAAAAGACCGATAAATGGTCGAACGTGTCACAACATGCAAACGATGTCGGAAGTCGTTTAAACCTGGGATGGATGCCTCATGTGTCTGTACCAGGCTGCTGAAAAAAGTTGGGGTCATTTATCCATAGTCCAAAAACCCACTAGTTGAGAGGAGTATGATAGACTAGCTAGGCCAGACGAGTCCCGTGAGCATGTAGTTTTTCCCAATTCGAAAGCTTCTGTGATTTGTAACTTCTGCCATTATCAACCAACATGAACATTTTGTTGTGAACTAACCATGTCTTGGAATTTGTGAACAATTTTGAAATTTCAAATTGTGTATGAAAATTTTACAAGTTTGAACACCTTCTCCAAAATTGATAACAAATTCCCAACAATTGATGAAAATTTTGAACGAGAATAGGAAACAAGTAATTTTCTATAAAATTATCATTTTTGAAACACAAGCATTTCTTCTATTTGTGAACAAAATATTCGAAAACACGGGCATTTTTTGAGATTCTAGAATATTTTTAAAATTCTAAAAAATATTTGAAAACAAGAAATTTTAGGGTTTTCCAAATAATTTTCCAAAGTTTTGAACAAGTTTCGAAAAGAATTTAAAAAGTTAGGAAAAAATGCTTAGCCGCTGGCTTAACTAGGGGACGGCATCGATCCCATCCGGCGCCTGTTGGGGGAAACTCTATTGGACGCTTATTATGTCAAACAGTCGCTGTTTCACACACACCCAATTGATACGAGTGAACATGAGCCAGCCCATTTCAATCTGTTCGTTGCCTCTGTATATGCCGGTTTTCAGAACCTTTTAGATGGTTTCAGGCCAGTTTTTACCTGTTTCTGTAATGTTTAAAAATGTTCATGAACCATTTTGTTCTTCAGAACCACAAAGTTCAAAAAATGTTCAACATATTTATTTATTTACTCAGATTTTTTTAAAAGTTTGAAAATATCAAAAAATGGTCGCATTTCAAAGAAGTTTAAAGTTTCAAAATAGTTTGTGTTCTAAAAACTGTCAGAATTTTAAAAAAAGTCTCATTATTTTAAATCGGTTCGGAGTTCATAAATGTGTTCCACTTTTTGGAAATTTTAACTTTTGTTTACAATTTGGAAAAATGTCGGCGTTTTAAAAAAGTCACGTTCTAATTTCCAAAAAGATGGTCAACCATGTCACTGGTCATAGTTCTTAAAAGGCCTCGCTGCTGTTTAGCTAAAATAGCTGGCTTATTGTAGTGGTTGTGCTCGTTTGTGTTATTGTGGAGGTATGTGCTGGATTCCTGCTGTAAGCAATTTTTTTTAGGATTTTCCACTGTTTTACTACAAGTCCACTACACAGCAGTTTTACTACAAGTTCACTACACACATCGTTTGCTGCTGGGCCGGCCCAGTTTCCTGCTCACTGTTGTACGGTCCGGACAACGTATTTGGTAAAAGGACCATCCTACCTTTTTTATGAAGGGGTATGGACAGATCTGATCCGTCCATGTGTTTAAGAAGGTTGTACCGAAGACGAAGGAGAAAAGGAATTGCATTGGTAATTTCAGGTGTTGTTTTTGTGATCAAAATGAATCGATTAAACATCTCTTTCTCGAGTGTCCACTTACAAATTTATTATGGCGATTAATTCATATAGCTTTTAGCATTTATCCCTCAATGAGCATAAACACGTTATTGTTGAGTGTCACTATGTGCCACTATACTTTTTTTATGAAAAACTTTTAATCTATTCATCTTCAAACATGACAGTACAAAGAACAACAAAGGTAATAAAAATTACAACCGTGTCCGTGGACCACCTAACGATTCCTGCCGGAAGCAATTTTTTTAGGATTTTCCACTGTTTTACTACAAGTCCACTACGCAACAGTTTTACTACAAGTTCACTACACACATCGTTTGCTGCTGGGCCGGCCCAGTTTCCTGCTCACTGTTGTACGGTCCGGACGACGTATTTTGTAAAAGGAACATCCTACCTTTCTTATGAAGGGGTATGAGCAGATCTGATCCGTTCATGTGTTTAAGGGGGTTGTACCGAAGAAGAAGTGAAAAAGGAATTGCACTGGTAATTTCGGGTGCTGTTTTTGTGATCAAAATGAATCGATTAAACACCTCTTTCTCGAGTGTCCACTTACAAATTTATTATGGCGATTAATTCATATAACTTTTAGCATTTATCCCCCAATGAGCATAAACACATTATTGTTGAGTGTGACTATGTGCCAAGATACTTTTTTTGTGAGAAATTTTCAATCTATTCATTTTCAAACATGACAGTACGAAGAACAACAAAGGTAATAAAAATTACAACCGTGTCCGTGGACCACCTAACGACGACTACAAGCACTGGAAGCGAGCCGAAGGCGCGCCGCCGTCATCGCCCCTCCCTCACTGGAGCTGGGCAAACCTTGTTGTAGTAGACAGTCGGGAAGTCGTCATGCTAAGGCCCCATAGAACCAGCGCACCAGAGTAGCAACCATCACCGATGAAGAAAGTCGTAGATCAGAAGGATCAAACTTGTAAACACCCAAACGAAGACGAACGAAGACCGGGTCCAAACAAATCCACCGAAGACCAGCACCGATCGAATCCCATGAGATCCGACGGAGACAAACCTCCACACACACCCGACGATGCTAGATACACCATCGGAACGGGGCTAAAATGTGGGAGACATTATTCCTACTAGTAAGGGACATCGTCGTCGCCACACAGCCCAAATCAAGACGTTGAACCTAACAAAAACGAGAACTGGGCCCCTCCCGCCAGCGGGGGGCCGAGATCCTCCGCACCTCCATGGCCTAGAGGCCATCGGAGATGGGACGGACCGGCGGCGCCGCCGATGGGAGGAGAATAGCTTTTCTTGTGAAGGAGGTAAGAGATCAGAACATGCCTAGAAATTTGTGTGTATATGTTGTTTGATTTTAAGAATTGATGAATCCTATTATGTGCCAGGATACTTACAAATGATGTCTGTGTTATCTATTAGAGGGAAGCATGCAATAACGAGGGACTGATTGTTTTGCTTTTGTTACAAATAAAACAAGGGTCTGACTATATAACATCTAGATGTGAGATATTGTTTTTTCTGTTTGTTTTTTTATTGTAGCGCGACAACAAGTTTTTTCTGTTTGTTTTTTTATTGCAGCGCGAAAAAAAAATCTAACGGGCGCAGTGTGTTATCCCAGAATTTAACTGAGGACCTAATGCAGGGTAACAAGAGAACCTACCAGTCCAGCCAAAGCCACCATTGAGATTGAAGAAACAGAAAACAGTCAACAACAATACAGCGTTCGGATTAGAAGACATGTTTGAAACTTTTGAAACCTTTTTAAAATATTGTGATTTTTTTTCAAATGACGGATATTTTCGAAAACACAAATAATTTAAATTTCGAAAATTATTTTTCAAATGTGAACAAACATTATAATTTTGATTTCATTTTTGAAAATAAAAAAAAATTCGGTATTCTGAATAATTGCTTCGCGAACAAATTTTGAAACATGGACAATTTTCGGAAATCCTCGAAGAGTTTTTAGAGTGTCTACACTTTTGAAGATTGCAAACATTTTCTAAAAAACGCGAATGAATTTATTCTACTTTTAATTTAATAATAAATTCCAATATTTTTTTGCACCATTTAAAATTTCAAAATAACATTTTGTGATGTTTAAAGAATTTATTATACAATTGAAAAAATCGGAACATTCAAAGAAATGTTTGTGACAATTTTTTAAAAGAAACTTCACGCATTTTAAAAAGACATGACATTTTCTAGAATTTCCTTATGCAATGTAAATAAAATGTTTACATAATTTTTTTGAAAAAGTTTTGCGCCATTTAGGAAAACGATCGGTAGGAATTAAAAAAATGTTTACTATGTATTCTAAAAGATGCTCAGGCATGTATTTGAAAAAAATATTCATCATCTGTTTTACAAAAAAGTTTAATGTTTGTTAAAAAAATGTTCCCCATGCATACAAAAAAAATACACAGTGTGTATTACAAAGTGGATATGTTTGAAAAAAATACAACTATGTAGGGGTAGTGGGTTCGAAACAATTGCGTGCTGAGAGAGGACATACAACTATGTTAGGCATGGTTTGCATGTTTGGCTTGGAAATGCAACTGGGTCGGACGGGTTTACATTTTGGGGTTGGACATGGAAGTAGAGGTCGGGGCAAGTTGCGTGTTAAAAACAAAGCACAAGCCTAGTTGCGAGTCAAATGGTGGGCTTGCAACTAGGAGAACTACGAGCTGAGTTATGAGATGAGGATATGCTTACAACTGGGACAACTACAAACTATGAGACCAGTTGCAAGTCAAGGGTCTGACTTGCAACAGGAATAAAACAAACTACGGTCCTAGTTGCGAGTCAAGGATGGACCTGCAACTAGGATGAAAGACAAAAACACAGGCCCTGTTGCGAGTCAAGGGTGGGCTTGCGACTAGGATAAAAAATATGGGCCTACTTGCGAGTCGAGGGTGTACTTGTAACTGAGACAAAGTATATAAAACTACGATATGAGTTGCGAGTTGAGGTTGGACTTGCAACTGAGATGAAAAACAAAACACATCCCAGTTACGAGTCGAGGGTAGACTTGCAACTGGGACATCAACAAACTTGGGAGTAGTTGCAAGTCGGGGGTGGACTTGCAACTGAGACAATAAAAGACTATGGTCCTAGTTGTGAGTAGAGGATGGACTTGCAATAAAGACAATTACGAAACAAATGACCCAGTTGTGAGTCAAGGGTCAACTTGCAACTAGGATGAAAGAAACTATGGTCCCAGTTGCAAGTCAAGGGTGGACTTGCAACTGGGATAAAAATAAAACGGGTACCTAGTTGCAAGTCGAGGATGAGCTTGCAACTGGGAGAACTATGAGCCCAATTGCGAGTCAAAGGTGGACCTGCAACTGGGACAACTATGAAATGACAAGCCCGACTACAAGTAAAGGGTCGACTTGCAACTAGGATGAAACAAACTACAATCCCAGTTGCGAGTCAATGGTGGACTTGCAAATGAGATGAAAGACAAAATATAGGCCCAATTGCGGGTCTAAAGGTGGGCTTGCAACTCGTAGGATGGGCTTGCACATCGGACAACTACGCGCCCAATTGCGAGTCAAGGGTGGACTTACAATTGGGACAAGTACGAAACTACGAACCCAGTTGCGAGTTAAGGGTCGACTTGCAACTGGGATGAAATAAGCTATGAGCTAGTTTCAATCAAAAGGTAAACTTGCAACCGGGATGAAAAAAAACACATGCTCTAGTTGTGAGTAGAGGGTGGGCTTGCCACTTGGACAACTACGAGCCCAGTTGTGTGTCGAGGGGGACTAGCACCTAGGACAACTATGAAACTACGAGCCAGTTGCGAGTCAAGGGTCGACTTGCAATTGGAGCGAAACAAGCTATGGGCCCAGTTGCGAGTCATGGGTGGACTTGCAACTGGGATGAAAAACAAAAACATAGTTGCGGGTCGAGGGTGGTCTTGCAAGTTTGACAACTACGAGCCCGATTGCTAGTCGAGGGTGGACTTGCAACTGGGACAACTACGAAACTACAAGGCCAGTTGCGAGTCAAGGGTCGACTCGCAACTAGGATGAGAAAAACTACACGTCTAATTGCGTGTCAATGATGGACTTGCAACTGGGATGAAAAACAAAAATACATGCTCCGATTGCGAGTCGAGGGTGGGCTTGCAACTCGGACAACTACGAGCCCGGTTGTGAGTCAAGGGTGGACTATCAACTGGGACAACTACGAAACTACGAGGCCAGTTACGAGTCAAGGGTCGACTTGCAACTGGGATTAAACAAGCTATGAGCTAGTTGCAATTAAAAGGTAGACTTCCAACTGTGATGAAAAAAAAACACATGCTCTAGTTGTGAGTAGACAGCGGGCTTGCAGCTTGGACAACTACGAGCCCAGTTGTGAGTCGAGGGGGACTTGCACCTAGCACAAGTACGAAACTATGAGCCAGTTGTGAGTCAAGGGTCGACTTGCAATTGGGATGAGCAAGCTATGAGACCAGTTGCGAGTCAACTGTGGACTTGCAACTGGGATAAAAACAAAAACAAATGCTCCAGTTGCGGGTCGAGGATGGGCTTGCAAATCTGACAATTACGAGCCCAGTTGCAAGCCGATGGTGGACTTGCACCTATGACAACTACAAAACTACGAGCCCAGTTGCAAATCGATGGTGGACTTGCACCTAGGACAACTACGAAACTACGAGCCCAGTGAATAACCGGGGTCAAAGATAGGTCATTGAAGATGGGGGATAAGCTTCATAGTCGAGCCCCCTAAACAACAACATATATAGGCCCATGTGAAAACAAATGCAAGAACATGACGACCCAAAACAAACGTGACAAAGAGGACGCGCGACAAAAAAGAATAAGCTGACACGGGCGTACATGATCGAGTTTGTGCAAACATTAAATCAAACAAATCAGACAGTTATAAACTTAGATGAGCTAAAACTTATCTAGATTACACTCCTCTCTAGCTACACGGTCAAACCAAAAATAAAAGAAAACAAGGAATAAAAAGACACGTGTTGCTTCACAAAAAAAGCTAAGTCCCCAAAAAAAACAATACATAAAACATAATAACGGCCCACTAAAAAATGTCATATCGGGTCTCGCTGCTACATGAGGGAAAAAATAGAAAACACGACACAAGGACAACGAGCATGACTCAAAAGCACGTGTATTTACTGGTATATGAGTTAGATGAAACATTGTAAACTCTCATTTAGATAATAATTGGGAAACCAATCCGAATCAGGACCTTATACCGCGTCGCGGAAACGGCCGAACAAAAGACACATGCACGAACAAAGTCGACAAGAAGATACCAAACACACGACCCGACACAGAGCGCGCGTGACAAAATAACCTGCAATCAAGATTTGCACAACATTTAAAGCGAGCATATGACAAAGTGGAAACAAGTTCATGAATTTTAAACAAAAATGAAGAATGAAAGGAAAAATATAAAAAATTGGCAAAGAAAAAATCATGAATTTAAAATAGTTCATAATTTAAAACAAATAATGAAATAAAAAACAGAAACAAAAAAACAAATACTAGGAGTCAAATGGGACATGAGAGTGTAGAAAAATAAGAGGAACTAGGAGTGAGTGTAGCACAGACTTCTGAAAAGAAATTGAAAAAGGCAGTCGAACACCTCGCACTAGCAAACGGCCTTCAGGAGCATAGGCGAAAAGCAACAACGTACCAACCTTGATCAGCAACGAGCCGGACACAGGCAGCGCGCGAGACAACGCGCCGTGAGCCAGCGGAGCAGCCAGATCGTTGTGTTTTGCACGAACATTAAAGAAAGATGATCTAATGGTTCTGGACTTAGATGTGAGATAGTTATTTCACATCTAGATGTGAAATAGCAAACCCGAGAAAACAACGTGTCTAGCTGGCAAACGCTTGCCCGCTGACGCTCCTGCCCGACCTACCACTTTAGGAAAGACCCCCCCCCCTCCGCGTCCGATTAGAAAAGTCTTAACGCCCAATTCCAACTGGCCCCTCTCGCATCCTAGCGCAATGAGCAAGAAGGGCAACACACCTTCCCCACGCGAAGCTGGCTGACACGCAACGGTCATCGCCATATTTTTCTCAACCTTCCGTCCAACGCTCACGTGCCTCCCGCCGCCTCCTCAACTGCCCCCACGCCCCCATCTTCTTCCCTACGAAAGAACCCAGGAGATCTATCCCTAAAAATCATCGAACATTCCATGGAAGCTCTATCAAGATGAAAAAACAAAAGGGGCGCACATCGT